>NC_069502.1:337257435-337557435 GCF_027579735.1 Bombina bombina | reverse complement strand
AGAGTGCACATCTTGGCTACACTATATATATATATATATATATATATATTATATATATATATATATATATATATTAATTAATGCAAAATATATATCTATACCTATATGTCAGGGTTACTGTGCCTTTAAGCAGGGATTTGCATAGGAACTTTCTCATTGGTTGCCTAGGTTATAAGTTCCACCATTTCCTGTGGCTCCTTGCTTAGTATTTTGTAGTGTAATCTACCTTACCTGAGCCCAGCTTGTGTTCCTATTGCAAGCCTCTATTTGGATTACAAATTAAAGTTTATATCTATTCTCTGAGGACGTGGACTTGATAACCTTTTTTCACCTACTACTGAAGTTATTTGCCAGTTTTCAGAAAAGGAAGTCAGTGTGAATTTTTCGCTACAGTTTCCTAATTTCCACTAAACCATTCTCACCTGCACTATTACTTATGCTGAATCAACACTGAATCTGCAGCCGCAGCTGCAAACTGCCACTTCTCCCTCTGCTGCAGCTAATTCAGCTTACAGAGCCTCAAAGCATCAGACCGGAGATTGCCGCACAGATCAGCTCACACTTCTCAATACTCTCCCCCTGCTTTGTTTGCAAGTACCGTTCAGGAGTAACGGCTATCATTGTCAGCTGACCGGAGGGCAGATTAACCAAACTGAACCGCAAGTATCTTTTGTTGCTTTTCTTACAAAGTATAATTTCCATACTTAGTTGAATAACTGCAAGCAAGTCTAATCCGCTTAAAGTGATACACCTCAGTTAAATGTTACCATACTAAGAGGTGCTGTAAGACCTTGTGTTATAAAATCCTATTGGAGTTATAAGGATTACCAATTTCCTGAATTGACATTCTCAGCACCCTGTATCTTTGTAACTGTTTTAAGTCTGCAACAGATTGATTGAAGTATTCGATAAACTGTTTATGCTATTATTTTACACATACCATATGTGTTTTCAGTGTTCTTAATTAAGGAGCATATGAATCAATCCTTATAGGGATATTTGTCCATCATATTGATTTTGCACTATTCTTGCTGGGATTTCACTCCTCAATAGTGATCTCTTATTTGAAACAGTGATACATTTAAACATTTTTCCTCTGCAATTGAGTTCCAGAATCAAAGTCAATTAAGTTTTGAGATAACCTCACACTATATATCTATAGGAATAGATATATAAGTAGAGGTATATATTGCTATATATAGAAATATTTATTTAAAATATAAATAAAGTTTTCCTTTATGTGAAGAACATTGGAATGTTACATATTTACAGTAAATACACAGTAAAACACATTATTAAATGTTATAGAATTTTTTTTAGACACATATTTATATATATATATATATATATATATATATATATATATATATACTATATATATATATATATATATATATTATAGCACTTTGCAGTCAAATACCTGGTCATATACCATATACCTTTGAACCCTTATAAAAAATGTATTAATATTTATATGACTAATCTTTATCAGATATTGTTTATATTAATTTAATACGCTCGCAAATTAACATGCCCGCGGCGCAATATTTTGATTTCTCTCACAGAAAATGTTAGCGCATCACTTGTAATCTAGCCCATACTTTTTTAATCCTAACAGTGAGCCCTCCCATGCAGTTTTAAACTAAATTCACTTCCCTATCCACCCAGCACATTTAATGGCATAGACAGAAACTAATAGTAGGGGACATTTGTTGGAAGACTGGTAATGTTTGGGGGGCAGAGTTACAATGAGAGGTGTGGGACTAGGCATGCCGCATGCAGGGTCACAACAGTAGGGGAATAACAGAGTGTGTAGAGGATCAGGTCAGGGTGTGCAGTGGGTGTGACAGTGCAGAGTGTGGATGAGACCTGGTGGGGCTGGGGAATCCATAGACAGAGCGGTGGTAAGAAAAGCAAAAGAGGGGATAATAATTGGAGGGCACATTGGGCAGCAATTATACTGGCAGGACTAGTTCTCCCCTGGTGATACCACATTTAATCCTCTCCATCACACATAACCCTAACTACACTGTTCCATTCCCCCAATGCACATTAAACCCAACAGCAACCTCCCCCACCACAATTACGCTGTTCAGTCCACATGATACCCCCACTCCTATTGTAATAGTGATCTCCACATTGCAAACTCCAATTTATCTCTAAATACCATTGTCCAGTCACATCTCTGATGGTTAATCTGATTAATTGCTAACTTTTCTATAAATAAAACGGTATTGCTTTAGAAAAAGAAGACAGGGGTGAGCATTGAATAGAAGAGGACCAGTTGATGTTGTTCAAAAGAAGCTGAAGCCTTTAAAGACTTCAGTAAAAAAATGTAATATTTTTTTTATTTGATAGAGAAGAGGGTTGCATAGTTTGAGGGCTACCGATGGGGGTTATATAGGAAGAGTTAATCTTAGTGGGGTTATGTTGAGGATCTCATAGTAGTGGTAGCTAGAATTAAAAGGGTTTTTTTGAGGTGGGAAGATCAAAAGTAGCATAGTATTGGGTATTTCTTTTGCCATTAAGGTATTTGCAATAGAAGAGGTAGAAGTTAGGGTTAAAGTTAGGCTGACCATATTGCCGCTTTAAGAAGGAACACATATGAAAAATACATATGTGAGGGTTCTTATAAAAATCATTTCTTTAAACAGCCCTGAAAACAGCCATGACATATGTATTTTTCATATGTGTCCCTTTTTAAAGCGGCAATATGGTCAGCCTAGTTAAAGTGCAGTGTGAGCAATTAAGACCAAAGGGTTAAAGGGACACTGAACCCAAATTTTTTCTTTTGTGATTCAGATAGAGCATGCAATTTTAAGCAACCTACTAATTTACTCCTATTATTACATTTTCTTTATTCTCTTGGTATCTTTATTTGAAATGCAAGAATATAAGTTTAGATGCCGGCCCATTTTTGGTGAACAACCTGGGTTGTCCTTGCTGATTGGTGGATAAATTCATCCACCAATAAAAAAAAGTGCTGTCCAGAGTTCTGAACCAAGAAAAAAGCATAGATGCCTTCTTTTTCGAATAATGATAGCAAGAGAACAAAGAGAATTTGATAATAGGAGTAAATTAGAAAGTTGCTTAAAATTGCATGCTCTGTCTGAATCACAAAAGAAAAAATTTGGGTTCAGTGTCCCTTTAAGGTTAAATTATGGGGGATTGGGGCAGAGTTGTTAACAGTGGTGAGAAGGGCTAATCAAGCAGAGAACTGTGGTGGAGTGTTAGCTTAATAAGGAAAATTACTTGTTTTTTATACTGTGCATTCAATTTTGTGAAAACCAAAATTAGTTTACGACAGAATTTGACAGTGAGAACATTGCTAGCTGCTGTACATAACAGCAAGAGTGAGGGATATACTGTACTTGCAATATAATAGTGTGGGGCCTCTCACAGAAAGTATCTGCCATTGCGTTTAATTAGCAGCAGCAGTGCAGTTCTAGTAAAGGCTTTCAAACTGCTAATAAATAACTGATCACATGGGATCAATTCAGTTAGACTGAAGTAAATAGAAATATGCTGTATATGCCAATCATTATGTCATTCATCAAATGCCCATTTGTACTTCAATGCACTTATTTAGAGGATAGTTATTTTTAAAATAATATGTCACAAGCCTGTAATTATTTTAAAAGGGGTATACTGTTTATGAACATACCTTCCTATTTTTATCATTTTACATTTCTCTAATCTAAACCAGAAAGTAGTGTTAGATTAATTACATTTTAAAGGGACACTAATCCCATTTAGCCATCAATCAGCAAGCGCTACCCAGGTGCTGAACAAAAAATTTGACCGGTTCCTAAGCTTACATTTCTGATTTTCAAATAAAGATACAAAGAAAACGAAGAAGAATTGATAATAGGAATACATTAGAAAGTTGCTTAAAATTGCATGCTCTGTCTTAATCATGAAAGAAAAACAAAATGGATTTCTGGTTGCAGCTCTTGATGGAAATTTAAACTCTGAACTCCTAACAAAATGCTGCATACACAGGCAAAGTTTTGCTTTATCATTAAAGGGACATGAAGCCCAACATTTTTCTTTCATGACTCGTAAACAAAATAGACAATTTTAAACAACTTTCTAATTTACTTCTATTATCTAATTTGTTTCATTCTCTTAGTATAATTTTTTGAAGGAGCAACAATGCACTACTGGTTTCTGACTGAACACATGGTGAGCCAATGACAATCGGTTTATATATGCAGCCACCTATCAGCACCTAGAACCTAGGTTCTTTGCTGCTCCTGAGCTTTCCTAGATAAACATTTCAGCAATGGATAACAAGAGAAGGAAGCAAATTAAATAATACAAGTAAATTAGACAGTTGTTTAAAATCGTGTGTTCTGTCTAAATCCTGAATGTCTAATTGTAACTTTACTGTCCCTTTAAGGGAGAGCTTAAAGGGACACTGAACCCAATTTTTTTCTTTCATGATTCAGATAAATCATGAAATTTTAGGCAACTTTTTAATTTACTCCTATTTTAATTTTTCTCCATTCTCTTGCTATCTTTATTTTAAAAGCAGGAATGTAAATCTTAGCAGCCAGCCCATTTTAAGTTCAGCACCATGGATAGTGCTTGCTTATTGGAGGCTTACATTTACCCACCAATAAGCAAGCATAACCCAGGTTCTCAACCAAAAATGGTCCGGCTCCTATGCATCACATTCCTGCTTTTTAAATAAAGATAGCAAGAGAACAAATAAAAATGTATAATAGGAGTAAATTAGAAAGTTGCTTAAAATTGCATACTCTATCTGAATCATGAAAGAGAAAATTTGGGTTTAGTGTCCCTTTAAATCTTATACATATATACACCTTAGTTCTGAGTTACAATTCATTTTGCATGTTTAGAACAAATATTTAATTCCTGGAGTGTTTTTGAGCTTGTGAGTTTCAGCATAGATTTGATATTATCGTCTGAGCTATGCTTGATATGTCCTGCAGTAGTTTCACATTTAATAGTGGCATGCACAAAAAGTACATTTTAATTACAATTACAACTTCCATATTTACTGTTTACAAGTAAAATGTTTTTGTTTGCTAGCGTTAAAAAACCCTGACTCTCAAATAAAAAAAAAATCTTACCTTGACAGTGATATAGACAAAATAAGAAGATTTTTTAATCTTAAAGGGGCAGTCTAGTCAAAATTAAACTTTCATGATTCAGATAGGGCATGTGATTTTAACCCCTTAATGACCGAGGACGTGCAGGGTACGTCCTCAAAAAAAAGGCAGTTAACGCCTGAGGACGTACCCTGCACGTCCTCGGTGTGGAAAGCAGCTGGAAGCGATCCTGCTCGCTTCCAGCTGCTTTCCGGTTATTGCAGTGATGCCTCGATATGGAGGCATCCTGCAATAACCATACATGGCCATCCGATGCAGAGAGAGCCACTCTGTGGCCCTCTCTGCACCGGACATCGATGGCCGGTATCGTTGGTGGGTGGGAGCCGAATTGGGAGGCGGGTGGGCGGCCATCGGTGTTGCGCGTGACGTCACGGGGGGCGGGATCGGGACCGTCGGGGGCGCGCACGGGCGCGCGCGCGTGCACGGGGGGTGGTGGGCGGGCGCGTGCACGGGGCGGGAGCGGGTGGGAACCGCTACACTACAGAAAAGTAAAAAAGTAAAAGTAAAAAAAAAAATGAAATAAACTTTTACTTTTACCATCTAAGGGATCTGGAAGGGGTGGGGGGTTGGTCTTGGGGGGGGGGGGAAAGCTACACTACAGAAAAGGGACATATTTTATTTTAAAAAAAGCATTTTTTTTCTCTAAACTGGGTACTGGCAGACAGCTGCCAGTACCCAAGATGGCGCACATTAAGTCAGAGGGGGAGGGTTAGAGAGCTGTTTAGTGGGGGATCAGTGAGGTTGGGGGCTAAGGGGGATCCCTACACAGAAGCATATGTAAATATGCTAACAAAAAATTCACAAAAAAGCCCAAATATACCTTTTATTTTAGTACTGGCAGAGTTTCTGCCAGTACTTAAGATGGCGGGGACATTTGTGGGGTAGGGGAGGGAAGAGAGATGTTTGGGAGGGATCAGGGGGTCTGATGTTTCAGGTGGGAGGCTGATCTTTACACTAAAGCTAAAATTAACCCTGCAAGCTCCCTACAAGCTACCTAATTAACCCCTTCACTGCTAGCCATAATACACGTGTGATGCGCAGCGCCATTTAGCAGCATTCTAATTACCAAAAAGCAACTCCAAAGTCATATATGTCTGCTATTTCTGAACAAAGGGGATCCCAGAGAAGCATTTACAACCATTTGTGCCATAATTGCACAAGCTGTTTGTAAATTATTTCAGTGAGAAACCTAAAATTGTGAAAAATTTTACGTTTTTTTTAATTTGATCGCATTTCGCGGTGAAATGGTGGCATGAAATATACCAAAATGGGCCTAGATCAATAATTTGGGATGTCTTCTAAAAAAAAATATATACATGTCAATGGATATTCAGGGATTCCTGAAAGATATTAGTGTTCTAATGTAACTAGCGTTAATTTTGAAAAAAAATGGTTTGAAAATAGCAAAGTGCTACTTGTATTTATGGCCCTATAAGTTACAAAAAAAGCAAAGAAGATGTAAACATTGGGTATTTCTAAACTCAGGACAAAATTTAGAAACAATTTAGCATGGGTGTTTTTTGGTGGTTGTAGATATGTAACAGATTTTGGGGTTCAAAGTTAGAAAAAGTGTGTTTTTTTCAATTTTTCCTCATATTTTATAATTTTTTTTATAGTAAATGATAAGATATGATGAAAATAATGGTATTTTTAGAAAGTCCATTTAATGGCGAGAAAAACGGTATATAATATGTGTGGGTACAGTAAATGAGTAAGAGGAAAATTTCAGCTAAACACAAACACCGCAGAAATGTAAAAATAGCCTTGGTCCCAAACGGACAGAAAATGGAAAAGTGCTCTGGTCACTAAGGGGTTAAACAACTTTCCAATTTACTTGTATCATCAAATTTGCTTTGTTCTTTTGGTATTCCTAGTTGAAAGCTAAACCTAGGTAGGCTAATATGCTAATTCTAAACCCTTGAAGGTCGCCCCTTATCTGAATGCATTTGTTTATTTGTATTATATGTGCTCACGCCTGTGGAGTTACTTATGAGAGGGCACTGAACTGAAATAAGGGGCAGTCTGCAGAGGTTTAGATACAAGGTAATCACAGATGTAAAAAATATATTAATATAAACATGTTGGTTATGCAAAACTGGGGAATGGGTAATAAAGGGATTATCTATCTTTTTAAACAATACAAATTCTGTAGTAGACTGTTCTTTTAAGCAGTTTGTCAGTCTGTTTGTGTCTGTCTATTTAGCTAGTACCTACATCTCCAATATTGTTTATAAAAACAAGATCAGCATAATTCCCAATGTTTATGTACACTCCAGATTGGCATAACTTGTGAGTTTGATATAAAAGTTATTTTGACCTTGTGATGAAAACAGCATCTGTGAACACTCACAAGCTGTTATTTTCTACCCCAGGTGAGGAAGCAATTCTATTAAAATGAATGCTACTTTTAAGCTTTATATCCCCTAATCTACTTCTCTGTTTTTCATCAAAAAGAACAAGGCCTTCACTACCCATGACATTTTATATCATTGAGCAAAAATAATATAAGGATAGTGGTTTTTATTGCAGCTTTGTCTATGACCATAATGAAATATGTTAGTATTTTACATCTTCATAAATGAAAATGTACTGAACCAATTCACTATAGATTCCAGGTGTGTAGTAACTTCCATTCACAGATGATCTCTCTCTGTCTTGCTCTCTCTCTCTCTTCACTGTATATAAAACCTGCACTGGATTATTATAGTCTCCCCCTTACTGGAATGTAGAATTAATCTACTATACTTTTTAAAAATACTCCACTCCAGGGACCCAAATGGATACCAGAAATACTGGCTAACTTGTACAATTAATATCAAAGGGAAAAAGAAAACATTTTTTTTCTTTCTGATTTAGAAACCGCATGCAATTTTAAATACCTTTCCAATTTACTTTTATTATCTAACTTATTCATTCTTTTGATATCCGTTGTTGAAAAGCATATCAAAATAAGCTCAGTAGCTGCTGATTGGTGACTGCTCATAGATACCTTGGGCCCGATCCGATATACGGCGTAGTTTTCGGAGCAAGCGAGGTAACCCGCTCCGCCCGTAGTTTCACCTCGCACATCGGGGTATCCAATATACCCCGCCGGCAGTTGCTAAAGTGCCGTAAGTCGGACAAACCAGCGATGTCCAGAAATAAGCGTAAGTACAAATTTCTGGAGTCGCCAGTGACTTACGGCACTTTAGAAACTGCCTGCGCCTAAAAAATTTTACTAAAGTATAATAACAGTAGCTCTTATTCTATTGGCTATTCAAATCAGCCAATAGAATTACAGTAGCTCTCATCCAATTGGCTGATTTGAATTTGAAGGCTCAAATCAGCCAATAGGAATTCAAGGGACGCCATTTTTAATCGCGTACCTTGAATTCCTATTCAGTGTATGGCGGAGATCGTATGAAGAGAATCCTCCACGCTCCATGTCTCTGCGGTCTTCAGTTCCAGTGTCGCCCATCTTCAGTTCCAGCATGCCCGGTCTTCAGTTCCAGAGTCAACGGTCTTCAGCTCCGCGGTCAACGTCCTTCAACTCCTCCGCTCCGCGCCGGCTGGTTCCTGGAAGAAGAAGAGGTCGCCGCTTGGAAGAAGACTTCACCGCCTGGAACAGGACCTTCTCCGCCAGTCTTCAGGACAGGTAAGGACCATTTGGGGGTTAGACTTTTTTTAAGGGGGGATCGGGTGGGTTTTAGAGAAGGGGTGTGTGGGTGGTGGGTTGTAATGTGGGGGGGGATTGTTCTTTTTTTTATAGGTAAAAGAGATGATTACTTTGGGGCAATGCCCCGCAAAAGGCCCTTTTAAGGGCTGGTAATAGAGCTGATTACTTTGGTAATTTAGTTTAGGGTAGGGAAATTTTATTATTTTGGGGGACTTTTTTATTTTATTAGGGGGCTTAGATTAGGTGTAATTAGATTAAACTTCTTGTAATATTTTTTTATTTTTTGTAATGTAGTGTTTGTTTTTGTAATATAGTTTAGTTTATTTAATTGTATTTTAGTTTAGATAATTGTAGTTTATTTAATTAATTTATTGATAGTGTAGTGTTAGGTGTATTTGTAACTTAGGTTAGGATTTATTTTACAGGTAATTTTGTAATTATTTTAACTAGGTAGCTATTAAATAGTTATTAACTATTTAATAGCTATTGTACCTAGCTAAAATAAATACAAAGTTACCTGTAAAATAAATATAAATCCTAAAATAGCTATAATGTAATTATTAATTATATTGTAGCTATTTTAGGGTTTATTTTATAGGTAAGTATTTAGTTTTAAATAGGAATACTTTAGTTAATAATATTAATATTATTTAGATTTATTTAAATAATAATTAAGTTAGGGGGTGTTAGGGTTAGACTTAGGTTTGGGGTTAATATATTTACTGTAGGTGGCGGCGGTGTAGGGGGATCAGATTAGGGGGTAATATATTTAATATAGGTGGCGGCGGTGTAGGGGGGTCAGATTAGGGGGTAATATATTTAATATAGGTGGCGGCGGTGTAGGGGGATCAGATTAGGGGGTAATATATTTAATATAGGTGGCGGCGGTGTAGGGGGATCAGATTAGGGGGTAATACATTTAATATAGGTGGCGGCGGTGTAGGGGGGTCAGATTAGGGGGTAATATATTTAATATAGGTGGCGGCGGGGTCCGGGAGCGGCGGTGTAGGGGTTAAACACTTTATTAGGTATTGCAGTGGGGGATTGCGGTTGACAGGTAGATAGACATTGCACATGCGTTAGGTGTTAGGTTTTATTTTGCAGGCATTTTAGGGAGTTATGGTGCTCCAATACTAAGCGTAAGGCTTGCTACGCCTGCATTTTGTGGCGAGTTGAAAATGGAGTAAGATTTCTCCATTTTCGCCATGTAAGTCCTTACGCTGTATATTGGATACCAAACTGAGCGGGTTTTCTATGTCCATCTATGGGGGGAAAAACTACGGGTGAAGGCAGAAATATACGAGCGTAACTTCTATGTTACGCCGTATATAGGATACCAAACCAGCGCAAAATTTGGCGTTGCCGGCTTTTGCAGGCGACGCTGCATATCGAATCGGGCCCCTTGTGTGATTGGCTCACTCATGTGCATTGCTATTTCTTCAACAAATGATATCTGAAGAATGAAGCAAATTAAATAATAGAAGTAAATTGGAATGTTGTTTTAATGTGTATTCTCTATTTGAATCATGAAAGAAAAATGTTGAGTTTCATGTTCATTTAACTTTCACTGGGGTTATATTCTAATCCAGGTTTGTGAATGTACAGGACCATGTGATCCTGATTAAAAAAAGTGATATGATATGTTTATGTTTTTATTTGGCAGTAAGTACAGACTGTGGTTCAAACATAAACAGGATGATTTGTTTAGTTTTTTGAAAAAACTTTGTGCAACTGAATGTGTATTAGGCTTGTAGTTTCCTTACTAATTTCATGACTTTCCTTGAGCAAATGAAGCTACCTTGTGTTGAGTACTTCTACTGTAGCAGTAGGCTGGTGTAAGTGAAAAGCTTTATCCCTTGACTAAGTGCAAAATATCCAGTAACTCATTCACTATATCTTCTGATGATGCTTCCATCTTTCCTGGATAACATTAATCATTTGATGGCGGTTAACCTTCCCCTTATGGTGTTACCTAAACAAAAGGCTCTGCATGGCCATAAAACATGTTATGGTCAGGATTCTAATGTTTTAAACATAATGTAAATCTTACAGTGTCTTATTTAACTAACTCAGAAAGAATATGTTAAGACATTAGTCAAATTAATAAATGGTCAATATAGCTTTGCATCAAAATTGAAGTGATTGATGAAAATAGCTATTTGGTTCATATATCATTTTGTTAAACATAATTGTTTCATATTTCGTCCAGTGAAACAAAAAATGCAGACCCAAGGGTTTCCTGCAAGAATGTTATTTTAACAACAAGTTTATGTGCTGTAGTTATGAAATGTTTATGTTAGTTCGCTACTATTTACCAGATACTAAATTATCCTTTTTTTTTTTTTAGAGGGCCTTGGAATGTTTCATGCTAATCGTATTACTGTAAATGAATAATTTATATAATGAATGCAAATTAATACACTATTGCAGAGAGATTGGGCTTCTGCTTAAGCTGAATAGGTCATAGAGTTGGCAAAAAATAGATAGGAACATCTTGCAAGTTCCTAGAATGATGTTAACAAATTAAACAATGATCTAATATGTGATATGGAGTGTCCTAGTTCTACTTTTAAAAGATTGTGCTGAAAATAGCAAACTATAACTAGTATTTGATAAATAAAAAGTTAAAACAAAAATCAGCAGACCTACTAAAGTGACCTATTTGACCATTATTGAAATGGCTAATAGTTTTGTGACTCTCTATCCTTCTCCTCCTCTTTTTTTCTGTCTGTTCTATGCGTTAATTTGTCTCCCCAGTTTGGGCCAGATTACAAGTTTATTATTACTATTTAGTGCTTTTACTGGAGCGCTTATTGCACTAGAAATAAAATTTGTGCATGCGTCTGGTTGCACTGGTATTACGAGTTAAAATTAAAAAGTTATTGCTCTTGTGCTAACCCGATGCGTGCAAAAAGCCGAACATACACGCATGTGACAACCTATTACCCCATAGAAGTGAATGGAGCAAGAAAAAACTAACAACCCAACTCGCTTGCAAACCCAATTGCATATTCTCATGTGTGCTAACCCAACATGACAATATGAATATTTCACACATAGCGGGAATATGTTCTATTTATTCATAAATGCATATTTCTTCATATATATATATGATGATATTTTGGTACAATATATATCTATACCTTTATATACAATATCTCGCGAAAGTGAGTACACCCTCACATTTTAGAAAATATTTTATTATATCTTTTCATGTGACAACACTGAAAAAATAACACTTTGCTACAATGTAAAGTAGTGAGTGTACAGCCTGTATAACAGTGTAAATTTGCTGTCCCCTCAAAATAACTCAACACACAGCCATTAATGTCTAAACCGTTGGCAACAAAAGTGAGTACACCCCTAAGTGGAAATGTCCAAATTGGGCCCAATTAGCCATTTTCCCTCCCCGGTGTCATGTGACTCATTAGTGTTACAAGGTCTCAGGTGTGAATGGGAAGCAGGTGTGTTAAATTTGGTGTTATTGCTCTCACACTCTCTCATACTGGTCACTGGAAGTTCAACATGGCACCTCATGGCAAAGAACTCTCTGAGGATCTTAAAAATGAACTGTTGCTCTACATAAAGATTCCCTAGGCTATAAGAAGATTGTCAAGACCCTGAAACTGAGCTGCAGCACGGGGGGAAAGACCATACAGCGGTTTCACAGGACAGGTTCCACTCAGAACAGGCCTCACCATGGTTGAGTACACGTGAAGTTGAGTACACGTGCTCAGCATCATATCCAGAGGTTGTCTTTGGGAAATAGATGTATGAGTGCTGCCAGCATTGCTGCAGAGGTTGAAGGGGTGGGGGGTCAGCCTGTCAGTACTCAGACCATACGCTGCATACTGCATCAAATTGGTCTGCATGGCTGTCATCCCAGAAGGAAGCCTCTTCTAAAGATGATGCACAAGAAAGCCTGCAAACAGTTTGCTGAAGACTAAGGACATGGATTATTGGAACCATGTCCTGTAGTCGGATGAGACCAAGATAAACTTATTTGGTTCAGATGGTGTCAAGCGTGTGTGGCGGCAACCAGGTGAGGAGTACAAAGACAAGTGTGTCTTGCCTACAGTCAAGCATGGTGGTTGGAGTGTCATGGTCTGGGCCTGCATGAGTGCTGCCGGCACTGGGAAGCTACAGTTCATTGAGGGAACCATGAATGCCAACATGTACTGTGACATGCTGAAGCAGAGCATGATCCCCTCCCTTCAGAGACTGGGTGGCAGGGCAGTATTCCAACTTAACGACCCAAAAAACACCTCCAAGATGACCACGGCCTTGCTAAAGAAGCTGAGGGTAAAGGTGATGGACTGGCCAAGCATGTCTCCAGACCTAAACCCTATTGAGCATCTGTGGGGCATCCTCAAACGGAAGGTGGGGGAGCGCACTGTCTCTAACATCCACCAGCTCTGTGATGTCATCATAGAGGAGTGGAAGAGGACTCCAGTGGCAACCTGTGAAGCTCTGGTGAACTCCATGCCCAAGAGGGTTAAAGCAGTGCTGGAAAATAATGGTGACCACACAAAATATTAACACTTTGGTCCCAATGAGCCTACCTAAGTATGCTATCCAACAAAGGATACCAGGAGAACAAACAACATTTGATAATGGAAGTAAATTGAAAATTTGTATTTTGACTTTATTGTCCCATTAAAGCAAAAAGGTTTGTTTAAAGAAATCCCTGTAAAATAACAAATAGGAGTGAAAATGTGGTGGTGTTAAATGGTCCAGCTCTTTGGCCAGACTACATTAAACACGCGCCATGCATTCTCCTCAGTCATTCCCTATCTGTGTGACTGACATGTTCAGATGACCCGCACGCTGCATTCTGTTGGTCAACATACAGCAGCCTCACCACAGCACAGCTAGTAACATACATTTTAATTTTAAATGTTCCCCATTTTATTTGTCCTTAGAAGCACTTACTTCAGTTTTACCAGTTTCAAGGGAACAAAACCAAACTTATTTCCTCTAATTCCCCAAAGTCAAAGATAACAAAGAAGGTAATTTATTTATCTTTGGAATTATTTTAATATGACAAATTAATACAGATTTTGATTTTTCGATTAAATATTTTGCTTTTTATTCAATTTTCTTCAATGTATTAGTTATTCACCAGAATGGATTTTTATGACCTCTCACACGCATGCACATACACAGTTTACTTTTAATATTTTTATCATTATTTTCTTTATTTTGGACTAGTCACATATATAATGCAGGGTAATTATATAAATATATATCTCAAACCAAGGTTGTATGCAAAACATTTCTGTAGAAATCCTTCTCTTTACAATTGAAAACCAACTGTATGTTATTAATACATTATTTGGCAATCCTACATGTTTCTTTAAATGTGAAACACAAATCTCAAATCAATACCAAAGCTGGTTACTTGAATCTAAATTAATGAACCTATGCCAAAATATGTGCTGCCCAGACATCTGGAGTCGTGCATAATTACATACAGTCCACCATTCCTCTGGGACTAGTCCCTTGGCAACTCTGTCATTCAAGAATTCCCACACAGAAAGTTGTAAAAACAGGACACACACTGTACTCATGCCTGCTGAGAGTGACAGGATGGCAAATAAACACACTGCTTGAAGCATGAGGACAAACTGACAAACCAAGTACGATGTTTTGGGAAAGTTTACCCTATTCTTCTTCAAGGCACTGCGTTAAAACTGGAGCATATTTGGTATTTAAAACAGAAAAGAATAGTTCAAAGGTCATACAGTTTTATATAATTGATGGGTATTTTTTTTTACTTAAGTTTTTTAAGGGATATAAACCCCACATTTTGTTTCATGATTCAGATAGGGTATGCAATTTTAGACAACTTTCCATTTTACTTCTATTATCATGTTTTCTTAGTTCTCTTTGTATCCTTTATTGAAGGAGCAGCAATGCACTACTGGGAGCTAGCTGAACACATTGATAAGCCAATGATAAGAGGTATATATGTGCAGCCACCAATCAGCAGCTAGCTCAAGACTCATGAGCCTACCTAGGTATGCTTTTAAATTTTTTTTTAAAACCTAGAGAACATAGCACATTAGATAATAGATGTAAATTAGGAAGTTGTTTAAAATGGTATGCTTTATCTGAATCATTAAAAAAAAAGTTTGGTTTCATGTCCCATTAAGTACATTGCAAGCATATTTCCTCATTTTAATGAGCCTTCTTAAGCAACAACAACAAAATAATAAAAACAAATGATCTGAAACCTATGCATTTAGGAAATGCATTCCTTTCCTTATAGTTTTATTTCATGATCCAGATAAAGCATGCAATTTTAGACAAATTTCCAATTTACTTTTATTATCAATTTTGCTTTATTCTCTTGGTATCCTTTATTGAAAGAACAGCCTCACAATGGAGGCTTAGCCAGCTATTTTCTGATTTGTTGGCAAAAGGAGAACTATTTTATGAAACTGTGGTAGGATATAATTGTGAACTGCAAGTGATGCAAAATATACATTTTTTGAATGTATAATCACCTTTATATGGGAAAAAATGTAAATGTAATATTTATGCTTTTAAATACAATAAAATGATGGCTTTGTTTATATTTGATATTTCTGAATGACAATGAATGAAGGATTTTCTAGAATCAGGCAAATAATATAATACTCTCAAAGAGAGATAAAATATTTCTTATGCTTCCCTATATTGGCTAAAGTTTTTTAATAAAAGTATTTAATAGGGTTTATGAAAAGAGGGAACAATCTGTAACAATGTTATACAAATATAACTGTTTTACAGCTGCCACTTTGCATTGAGGTTAATTCTCGATGGGCAATTTAACACTATGTCAGTGAAACATTTTCACAAAATTGATGAGACAGTAGACATTGAGCAATGTCTGTGTAATATAGAGAATGTATCCCATCGGCTTTTAGCTCTCTAGTGTTACAGAGCACACTGGTACATCCAGGTCTTTTTACAAGATTATTGCTCACTTGAATCTCATACTATTTCTTTAAAAGCTTAATTGTTGTTAGTGATGCCTATGGTCTTGTCAGGTCCTGCTGTTTTCCAGCGTATCAGCTTGGAAGAGGATATGTGTTGTGGTCCACTTAACACGGCGCTCAGGCACAGCACTCAGCAGCAGACAAAATATATTTGAAAGTAAAAAAAAAAAAAAAAAGCTGATTATGCCATAAAAAAGGTATTTAGATAAAACGTTAGTGGGTCTGAATTTGCCAAAGAAAAAGCATTTCCAGATGTGTGTAAATTTCCTGTAAATGACAAAACTATTTATTATCAGAGTTTGGGGAATATAAAGTTATAGCAGCCAGAAATGGTTTTATTACTTCTTAAAAATTCAGTCTCCTTGACCAATACTTTCACTTGTCAGAAAATGTGCATAAAGCTAATACGTTCAGTTGTCAGAAATGATGACGAAAGCTACTGCTGTAGATATTGAACATCTTTGGTGTTAATGGTGACTAATTGACAGACAAAGCAATGCTACTGAGATTGTAATTTCCTAAATCTACTTTAGAAATCTTCACATGATATCCATCCAAAGTGAATAATCACCACACTGATCTATCTTTTATCTTTGTTTGGGAGCCAAAGAATAAATGGCTGCACTTTAATTAAATAATCATAATGAAACTGATGATTCATTTGAATTTGTATTGCTGTACCTAATTGTTAAGCATTATATAGTGTACATGTATAGATATGTTCAATGCTTTTTATAAAATATATATTATATTGCACCACCCTCCCCCATATTTTTATTTTATGCAGTTTTACAATCTAGTTGTGATTGTAACCTGTAAGGTATCATTTCTTAAACAGGGAATCAGGAAACCAGATACGTAAGGGTGTCAGTTCTTAGCTAGGTGTGTATTCAGCATTAGGGTAGACAGATCTCAAATTTGTAAATATATTTATTCTAATCATTTCACACACACACACACGTGTTTTGTGCGTCTCTCTCTCTGTATGTGTATATATATATATATATATATATATATATATATATATACAGTACTTTGAAAACGTCATAGGCCACCATTATATTTGTTGTTTTAGAAATGGTATAAAGACCATATATAATTATTTCTCAGTCTCTTTATTAGAATACAACCAGGAAATATAGGATGTTTGTATATAGTATTAAAAAAACAGAAATAAAATCAGAAAAAAATGTCTCTATAGACTAAAGTGTCAAGTATTTAGTGTGACCTCCACTTACACTTGAGCAATAGCAGGAACCTGGCTCTCATAAACCTAAATGGAATGGAACCCTAATTAATGTCATTGCTAACACCTGAATTTGTCCTACTTTTCCCGCTGGGAAAAAGGTCTCTAACACCATGTTTGTGCAAGACATGCTTGAGCATTACACCCCTGAGCACTCTGTTATTAAAAGAATCCAAATTACAGTGGGATACATGGACTTGTGAAAAGTACAAGGCACGAATCCTGATTCCCAGGGGACTAAGGATGTATAGGTTTCCAACCTTTGAGGTTGACACCAATGATAAAGAATTTGTTGCCACCTGGAATGATGTACTTTCAGAATGTTCTTCTCTTATGTTTTTATTAATTAAATACAAGAGTACACTGTTAGATCAGGTCAATTTTTGAAATAGATAAATTACAAGTGGAGATGAATAAGAGATGTGATAGTGCAGAATTTGCTAGATTTGACAAGATACTACAAGATTCAGTAGCACAGGGGAAAGCTAATATTATGGAGAACAAACACACAGTTCATCAGAGATAAATATGATTATTCAACCAATGCAGTGTACATTTGGAATAAAAAACAAAGGGGAACTTTCAGACAAAATCAGCCTAGGTTTGGGAGAAGGCGGGGTAACCGTAGACGCAGAGATAACAAGACTAAGTCAGTAACTTTTTCAGGGAGTGACACTGACTGTTCCTCTGAGGATAAACAGTCAGAAAATGAACAAAGTAAAATGACTCCCACTGGTATCCTTAAAAACCCTCTAGCATGTACTACAGCATCACATGCCCCTATAAATCCTGGAGCACAGCAGAGAGAGACTAGCTCTGTAACTGAGCAGCCAACTAATTCCAAATACAAACTTCCCACTCCCAATTTATCACATTCTATTCAACCATAATTTAGACTTGTTTTTTTCCCGTAGACCAGGATGTACCAGGAGGGGGAGGCAAAGAGACACATATAAATATCAGCCAAGAGAGGTATAATTTTCTAGGCACTTGGCCCCAAACCAGTTACAAATAAGCAATTTTATCAATCATTCGTCTACACCCCTTACACCAGAACAAATTAAGGTTTTAGGATTAGGCTTGAGTTTTTTTCCCACTAATAACTTCAATGTTTTTCAAACTATTGTTTACATAAATAGATTGGTAAGGAATATTACCCTAAAGAGATTCTACAATGATAATACATCTATGTCAGATAATCTTGTATCCAATTCTGCTGAAGAAGCAGAGTCAGTTGCTTTTGATAAGACCTGTGACATTGTGTCACTTTAGCAACTCCAGTTTGAAACTGCAACTGATTCTGCTACTGTAAGCAAAGGCCCTACCCTCAAAAGAAAATCACAGTTTTATCCTATGCAGCATAGAGAAAATGTTATTCAAACCTTTTATAATAAGGTTGAAAAGGACTTAATTATGTTAAAAGATAGAACTAAACATCACCCGCAAAATCTAAGTATCTCTGAAAAAGAGGCACTTAAATCACTGAAAGAGAACCACAATATAGTGATTAGAAAAGCAGATAAGGGGGAATGACAGTGGTACTAGACCATACACACTATATACAGGAAGCTTAACGTCAATTAATGACGAAGATTATTTGATTTTGAAGGGGGACCTTACGTCCCTTTTTCAATGAGAACTGAAACATCTTTTAGATGATGGGTTGGAACAGGGCATTTTGGACACTGATACAGTGGATTATCTATATGCTGAACATCCTAAAACTCCCCTGTTCCACCACCTCCCAAAAGTTCACAAGTCCCTCAACAATATTCAGGGATGTCCTATAGTCAGTGGGGTAGATTCCCTTCTGGCTAATTTGTCTCAATGGCTGGACTCAATTTTTCAACCCCTGGTCTTGTTCTCCCCTCTCTCTGTCCTGAAAGTGATGAATGATTTTAAATGGAGTAATGCAGTCTCTTATATTCCTGTATCCTCCCACAACAAAGGCATGGAATCTATTTGCTTTTTCTTGCAAAAGTTTACTGACCATTTGGAATCATTAAATCTCTTTGTGATTAGGGTTGTAGCCTTTTTATTGACACACAATTTCTTCCAATTTGAGGAGGTTTTCTAGCTCCAAAGATGTGGTGCAGCCATGGGAGCAAAATTTGCTCCATCTTTTGCTAATCTATATCTTGGCTGGTGGGAGTTTTTGCACATATTTGGAGATAGAAAACCCTATAGAGAGTTTAATACCATCTGCAAAAGATATGTAGATGACCTTCTCTTTATCTGGTCAGGTCCTAAAGAACCTATAGAGTCTTTTGTGGATTGGTTGAATTTGAATGAATTGGGCCTTCGTTTTACCTTTGGCTCAAATAAAAAACAAATCAACTTTCTAGATCTTACTTTGGTGGGCCAAATGAATGGCACAATAGAATCTACGGTGTACAGAAAACCTATAGCAGGTAATTCCCTACTATATGGAACAAGCTGTCATCCTAAACATGTACCCTTTGCCATAGCTAAAGGAGAATTGATACACCTCAAAAAGAATTGCTCAGAGATTGAGGATTACAGCAGACTAGCATAGGATTTAGAATTTAGAATGAGGAACAGAAGGTATCCCCCACAAGCAATTTAAAGGGCAAAATTATCGGTTCAAGATTGATCCAGAGAGGAATTGTTGAGACAAAAAAAGTCTGAAAGACAAAATGTTTTTAGGAGTGTGCTGTTTGTCACTGAGCATAGTGTGCAATATCCAGAAATATGCAACATTATGAGTAAACATTTTTCTATGCTGGCTGCGGAGGACAATCTGGTTGAGGTTGTTAAACAATAGCTTAGATGCTCATATAGGAAAAGCCCTACTCTAGGATCTATCCTCTCTCCCACACAGTTGAAACCTATTAAGGAAAGTATGAGCTCCTGGTTAAAACATTTAGGGATGTACAGGCGTGGACATCACAGATGTAAACCCTGTGATTACTAAAACCTTTAAATCATTTAAGACACACAAGACTTATGGTATAGGGTTTTGTCTCAACTGCACTTCAAATTATGTTGTCTATTTAATAGAGTGTGCCCAGTGTAGAGTCCAATATGTCGGACTCATGACCCTTGATGTAAATACCAGAGTCAGGGAACATTTTCATCTTTCAAAACTAACAGATCATCTACCCCTATTGATCAGCATTTTGGCATAAAACACCATGGTAATTTAAATACCTTTTCGTGGTGTGCCATTGAAAAAGCTCGGAACCCTAAGAGAGGTGGGGATCTAGATGGTATTTTATCTAAAGAAGAGGCATATTAGATTTTTACACTGGGCACAAGATCTCCATCAGGTCTGAACTCCCGTTATGATGTCATGAATCATTGGCAATAGTCTCATCATAAATATTTGAACTCCTGTTATGATGTTATGAATCATTGGCAAAAGTCCAATCTTTTGTAATTAGCTATAATTTGATATTTCTCTTTCATATATTCCCTTAAATATATTTAGTGATTTATACATTAATAACCTAGTTAGTAAACTAGGCATGTATTGCTTAGAAGAATTATATCTAGTATTATTTTGCACTGGATTTAGTTTACTTTTTTCAGCTCAATGTATTAATTGAAAGGAGTATTTTTGATGATCTGTGAGTCATCTATTTCTCTTAGTGAGTATGTTCACTTCGTATAAAATAAAACATATGTATGAAATTTCATAGAAATAAGTCATCAAGCACAAGTCAGAAAATTTGAATTAAATTGTATTACGGTATTGAAGATTTTATATAATGATTTGCCATAACACTTGACTCATATAATTTAAGTACACTGATGGAAATAGAGTATTCATAATATTTAGGATGTCTGCATTATTGTATCTATCAGATAATAAGAAACAAGAGCTTCAGTGAGTCATATTAATACTTAGTCCATTATTTTTGTAATAATTTACCCACTAATTGGGAACAATTGTATAATGATCAAGCTCTAGTTTGCTACAATGTAAATGTAATCATATGTACTCATCACACTTTACTTGTATATATTTCCCTGTTATGTATCCATGCTGTATTTCATTCTAAGCGAGACAATGATACTATTGGCTTCCTCAACATGAGCGTAATTTTGTTTTAACCAATGTGTGTTTAACCTTTTAAAATGTGAGTTCCACATAGCACAGTAGGCTAGGACTATGGCCCAGAGCCGAAATGCATAAGCCAGTCTATGTTACACTAACTTGATGTCTGTACATGTTTGCTGTAACCTATTTTAATTTGGATTAATAAAATTAAGTTTTATCGCTAGCCAACTTTCCATCACATAATTCCATTCAAAATGCCAAAGATCACAGAATTTGACAGACATAAATTATACTTTTGCATCAGCAAGACCACTGTCAAAGCAAAATCAGCAAACTGGATACTCAAGATGTGGTATTCATGCTGTTATAAAGAAATTTGAAGAATCAGGAGAGGTCAAGGACAAAAAAAGAACTGGAAAGCCAAGAAAACTTTCAAAATCTGATGAGAAGTTTCTCAGAGTTTTTTCTTTGAGAGACCGGATGAAATCCAGCAAGGATCTGGCTCAGCATCTGGCAGCTTCATCTGGATGCCAAGTTGACCTTTCTACAGTCCGAAGAAGCTTGATTAGGAATGGTCTTTGTGGAAGGGTAGCAGCCAGAAAACCACTTTTTCAGAAGTGGTTCAGGGTGAAAGGGCTAAGATATGCTAAAGCTCACAAAGATTGGAATGAAGATTAGTTTAAAAAAAGAGTAGTATGGAGTAACGAATCCAAGTATTAATTGTTTGTGTCCAATCATTGACAATATGTGAGATGAAGAGTTGGAGAGAGATGGAAGAATGAGTGCTTGCGGCCTTCAGTGAAACATGGTGAAGGGTCTGTTCTGGTTTGGGGCTGCATTTCTGCCAGTGGTGTTGGCTATATTGTCGGAATTGATGGGATCATGAATACTGAAAAGTACAGACAAGTTTTAATTAATCATGCTATTCCTTTTGGAAAGCACCTGATTGGAAATTATTTTATCTTTCAGCATGATAACGATCCCAAGAACACTGCTAATGCAGTGACGTCATGTTTGGAGAGAAAAACAGCTGATAAAACACTGACAGTTATGGACTAGACTCCACAGAGTCCAGACCTGAATATTATAGAAGCAGTATGGTATCACCTAGACAGAGAAAGAAATAAAAGACAACTAAATCTAAAGAAGAAGTATGGGAAGTGCTTATAGAAGCCTGGTATAATATACCAGAAGATTATTTCAGAAAACTTTAGGACAGTCTCCCCAAAAGAGTTTAAGATGTGGTTAGTGCCAAGGAAAGTCACACTAAATACTGACTTTTGCCTGAAGAAGTTATTTTGTTCTGAAAATTGTGTGTTTTTTTTTTTATATTTTGTGTATATATTTCCTGTGTATTCTGTTTGTATCTTAATAAAGAGACTGAAAAATAAATATGGATGGTTATTAAAACTTTTGCTAAAACAACGATCGCCTAAGACTTTTGCACAGTACTGTATATATATATATATATATATATATATATATATATATATATATATATATATATATATATATATATATATATATATATATATAAAATTAATATAATATAAAAAGTCTACACACCTCTGTTAAAATGTCAGGTTTCTGTGATGTAAAAAAATGAGACAAAGATAAATCATTTCAGAACTTTTTCCACCTTTAATGTGACCTATAAACTGTACAACTCAATTGAAAAACAAACTGAAATCTTTTAGGTAAAAGGAAATAAAAATAAAAAAATAAAATAATATGTTTACATAAGTGTGAACACCCTTTTATAACTGGGGATGTAGCTGTGTTCAGAATTAAGCAATCACATTCAAAATCATGTTAAATAGGAATCAGTACACACCTGTCATAATTTAAAGTGCCTCTGATTAACCCCAAATAAAGTTCAGCTGTTCTAGTTGGTCTTTCCTGATATTTTGTTAGTCGCATCCTACAGCAAAAGCCATGGTCCGCAGAGAGCTTCTAAAGCATCTGAGGGATCTCATTGTTAAAAGGTATCAGTCAGGAGAAGGGTACAAAAGAATTTCCAATGCATTAGATATACCATGGAACACAGTGAAGACAGTCATCATCAAGTGAAGAAAATATGGTGCAACAGGGACATTACCAAGAACCGGATGTCCCTCCAGAATTGATGAAAAGACGAGAAGGTGGTGGTGTCAGCATCATGCTTTGGGGCTGTTTTTCTTCAGCTGGAACTGGGGCCTTAGTCAAGGTAGAGGGAATAATGAACAGTTCCAAATACCAGACAATATTGGCACAAAACCTGCAGGCTTCTGCTAGAAAGCTGAACATGAAGAGGAACTTCATCTTTCAGCATGACAACGACCCAAAGCATACATCCAAATCAACAAAGGAATGGCTTCACCAGAAGAAGATTAAAGCTTTGGGATGGCCCAGCCAGAGCCCAGACCTGAATCCAATTCAAAATCTGTGGGGTGATCTGAAGAGGGCTGTGCACAGGAGATGCCCTCGCATTCTGACAGATTAGAGTGTTTTTGCAAAGAAGAGTGGGCAAATCTTGCCAAGTCAAGATGTGCTATGCTGAAAAACTCATACCCAAAAAGACTGAGTGCTGTAATAAAATCAAAAGGTGCTTCAATAAAGTATTATTTTAAGGGTGTTCACACTTATGCAACCATATTATTTTAGTTTTTTATTTTTATTTCCCTTTGCCTAAAAGATTTCAGTTTGTTTTTCAATTGAGTTGTACAGTTTAAAGCTCACATTAAAGGAGGAAAAAGTTCTGAAATTATTTATCTTTGTCTTATTTTTTTACATCACAGAAACCTGACATTTTAACAGGGGTGTGTAGACTTTTTATATCCGATATATATATATATATATATATATATATACATGCATTTTACATACAAACAGTACTGTGAAAGAAATGCAGTAAAGTAAAAACACAATTTAAAAATAGAAATGTTAATAGTTTGAGCAAAGTCAGGGATTTTGTAGGCATACAGTCAGGTGCATGATTAAACAATTATATGAAACAGGTGCTGACGATCATCAATTTAAAATGTAGGTTGACATACACTCATTAGATGAAACAGAAACAGCTGTGTAGTAGGAATAAACTGGGTGAGAAACCGCCAAACTCTGCTAATAAGATGACATTGCTGTAGACAGTTTAAAGTCAAAATTCATACACCATGATAACACTGAGCACAGCAACAAGACACAAAGTAATTATACTATATCAGCAAGGTCTCTCCCAGGCAGACATTTCAAGGTAGACAGGGGTTTACAGATGTGCTGTCCAAGCACTTCTGAAGATGCACAAAGAAACGGGCAATATTGAGTACTATAGAGAAAGTGATCGGCCTTGGAAAAGTGCAGCAGATGAAAGACATATCATGCTTACTTCCCTTCCAAATGGAAGACGTCCAGCAGTTCTATTAGCTCAAAATCGATTATTAAAGAGACAGTCTACTCCAGAAGGTTTATTGTTTAAAAAGATAGATAATCCCTTTATTACCCAGTTTTGCATAACCAGCACGGTTAAGTTAATACACGTTTTAGCTCTGTAATTACCTGTATCTAAGCATCTGCAGACTGCCCACTTTTCTCAGTTCTTTTGACAGACTTGCATTTTAGCCAATCAGTACTGACTCATAAATAACTTCACGGAAGTGAGCAGAATATTATGACTAGCAGTGTCTAACTGTGAGAAACTGTCAAAATGCACTGAGATAAGAGATGGCCTTCAAGAGGTTAGAAATTAGCATATGAGCCTACCAAGGGTGAGCTTTCAAGAAAGAATACCAAGATAACAAAGTCAATTTGATGATAAAAGTAAACTGGAAAGTTATTTAAAAGTGCATGTTCTATCTGAATCATGCAAGTTTAATTTTGACTAGACTGTCTCTTTAAGTCTAAGGATTTTTTCATGCAAATGAAAATTTAATTTAAAATAAAATATGAAGAAATGTGGGAATTATCATAATATTATGTCCCTTTAAAGGCTTTATTATGATATTGTGTCCTGACTGGTTATTTAGTTCAATAATTAGCATGTTTGTTGTATTCTTAGACATAAAAGGAATGAATTAACACTGCTTATTGGTCAGAAGCTCCATAGAAGGCTGTCATTACATTTAGACATATGGAACTTCTATTATTTAGTGACACACTAATAGTGCCCTAATTTAAAAGAAAAATCTGCTGCCACCTATTTTTAACAGCAGCTTCTTTCTTGTAGTTTAAATGAGACCATGGCCTATGTTTTTACTTGATTTTAGATTTGAACAACTCACCAATGCATTTAGGAATATTAAACTACAAACGATGAACAATAATGCCATATGAACAAGAATAATAATGCTTAAACTGTGATTCAAATATGCTATGTGCTCCCTCTTCAATATTTATTATTATTTTTTGTTGTAAAAGGAACACAGACTTTAAATGTTGAATTTCACTATTTTTGTGTGTGTGTGTGGGGGGTCCTTTTGCTTTCCCTTGTTTTTATAATATATGTGATAAATAAAAATGTCTTTAGTTCCTCAGTTACATTGAAGCATGCTCAAACCAAGAACCTTCTCTAAACATACCACATGCAAAAGCTCAAGCTATGTAAGTTGAAATCCTAATAGATTTAGGATATTCTGGATAAGCTTTCATAAATAATTAAGGAAAAAAAGGTAAATGCCCTTAACTGGATTTTAAACTGTGATGCTTACTCTGCAAATCAAGTACTCTGTCTCCTAAATTATCCTAAATCTTGATAGACTCTATGGGGCCAATTTATTAATGTGCGAGTGGACATGATACGATGAAGCGTATCATGTCCGCCGCACATCGATAAATGCTGACAGCATACACTGTCGGCACTTATCATTGCACAAGCAGTTCTTGTGAACTGCTTGTGCAATGCCGCACCCTGCAGATTGGCTGCTAGCAAGGGGTGTCAATCAGCCTGATCGTATAAGATCAGGCGGATTGATATCCGCAGCCTCAGAGCAGGTGGATAAGTTATGGAGTAGCGGTCTTTAGACCGCTGCTTCATAACTACTGTTTCCGGCGAGCCTAAAGGCTTGCATGGAAACAGGGGCATCAAGCTCCATTCGGAGCTTGATATTTTGGCCCCTATATCAGTTTTTAGAGATAGGAGAATGTTTTGGCAAAATTTTTTAACCCTCTGAGCCATCGCAAGTTTTTCCAGTCAGGTGTTGATGACGGCTCAGAGCCGTCGCTAGCACTCACCCACCTTGAGGGCAATCTGGAGGCTCCCATCAACTCCCACCTCAGCGATCGGGCCTGTATAGTAACAGGCATCGCCGGGGCTTCATGTTTTGTGCGGTGACATCACGCGTAATGGCGGGATGACGTTACCGCGCAACTTTATTTAAAAAACTACAATAGACAGTATAGGGAAATGGGGCATGCTGCTTAGAAGCCTGTATCTCAGACACCTAAGCAGCTACAGACCCCCAAGACCCACCGTTGGAAAGGTAATCGCTTAACCTTTCCAAAAAAGGTTTAAAAAATATATATATTTTAAAAAATTTAAAAATAAAAACCCCTCAAATCCAGCTTAGTACCCAGGTTGGAAAGTGCTTAGCACTCAAAGGGTTAAAACAATATCTGTTAGTTTCCTGTACACATTCTAGACAAATGTTGAATGCGCCAGATATTTGACATTCATTTTTGCAGGCTTAACCCCTTAATGACCACATCACTTTTCCATTTTCTGTCCGTTTGGGACCAAGGCTATTTTTACATTTTTGAGGTGTTTGTGTTTAGCTGTAATTTTCCTCTTACTCATTTACTGTACCCACACATATTATATACTGTTTTTCTCGCCATTAAATGGACTTTCTAAAGATACCATTATTTTCATCATATCTTATAATTTACTATAAAAAAAATTATAAAATATGAGGAAAAAATGGAAAAAAACACACTTTTTCTAACTTTGACCCCCAAAATCTGTTACACATCTACAACCACCAAAAAACACCCATGCTAAATAGTTTCTAAATTTTGTCCTGAGTTTAGAAATACCCAATGTTTACATGTTCTTTGCTTTTTTTGTAAACTATAGGGCCATAAATACAAGTAGCACTTTGCTATTTCCAAACCATTTCTTTTCAAAATTAGCGATAGTTACATTAGAGCACTGATATCTTTCAGGAATCTCTGAATATCCATTGACATGTATATATTTTTTTTTAGTAGACAACCCAAAGTATTGATCTAGGCCCATTTTGGTATATTTCATGCCACCATTTCACCGCCAAATGCAATCAAATAGAAAAAATTGTTCACTTTTCACAAATTTTTTCACAAACTTTTGGTTTCTAACTTAAATTATTTACAAACAGCTTGTGCAATTATGGCATAAATGGTTGTAAATTCTTCTCTGGGATCCCCTTTGTTCAGAAATAGCAGACATATATGACTTTGGTGTTGCTTTTTGGTAATTAGAAGGCCGCTAAATGCCACTGCGCACCACACGTGTATTATGCCCAGCAGTGAAGGGGTTAATTAGGGAGCATGTAGGGAGCTTTTTGGGGTAGTTTTAGCTTTAGTGTAGTGTAGTAGACAACCCCAAGTATTGATCTAGGCCAATTTTGGTATATTTCATGCCACCATTTCACCGCTAAATGCGATCAAATTAAAAGAAACGTTAATTTTTTCTCAATTTTAGGTTTCTCACTGAAATTATTTACAAACACCTTCTGCAATTATGGCACAAATGGTTGTAAATGCTTCTCTGGGATCCCCTTTGTTCAGAAATAGCAGACATATATGGCTTTGGCATTGCTTTTTGGTAATTAGAAGGCCTCTAAATGCCGCTGCGCATCACACGTGTATTATGGCTAGCAGTGAAGGGGTTAATTATGTAGCTTGTAGGGAGCTTGCAGGGTTAATTTTAGCTTTAGTGTAGAGCTCAGCCTCCCACCTGAAACATCAGACCCCCTGATCCCTCCCAAACAGCTCTCTTCCCTCCCCCACCCCACAATTGTCCCCGCCATCTTAAGTACTGGCAGAAACTCTGCCAGTACTAAAATAAAAGGTATTTGGCCCTTTTTTTAAAAAAAAAAAAAGCATATTTACATATGCTGATGTGTAGGATCCCCCCTTAGACCCCAACCTCACTGATCCCCCACCATACTGCTCTCTAACCCTTCCCCTCTGCAATAATGGGCGCCATCTTGGGTACTGGCAGCTGTCTGCCAGTACCCAGTTTTGTAACAAAATGAGCCTTTTTTTTTTTTAAATTCCCTTTTCTGTAGTGTAGCTTTCCCCCCCCACCGAGACCAACCCCCAACCCCTTCCAAAACCCTTAGATTGCATTTAAGTTTTTTTTTTTTTTACTTTTTAACTTTTTTTTTTCTGTAGTGTAGCGGTTCCCACCCGCTCCCGCCCCGTGCACGCGCCCGCCCACCACCCCCGTGCACGCGCGCGCTCCCGTGCGCGCCCCCGTAGCTCCCGCCCCCCCGATCCCGCCCCCCTCCACTCCACATAGCGCACCGATGGCCGCCACCCGCCTCCCACGTAAGCTCCCACCCACCAACGATACCGGCCATCGATGTCCGGTGCAGAGAGGGCCACAGAGTGGCTCTCTCTGCATCGGATGGCCAAGGGGGGTTATTGCAGGATGCCTCCATATCGAGGCATCACTGCAATAACCGGAAAGCAGCTGGAAGCGAGCAGGATCGCTTCCAGCTGCTTTCCACACCGAGGACGTGCAGGGTACGTTCTCAGGCATTAACTGCCTTTTTTTTGAGGACGTACCCTGCACGTCCTCGGTCGTTAAGGGGTTAATCAAATGTTACATCTGAGTATTAGCGTTCAAGCATTAATTCTCATAGACTTCAGAGTAAGTCTAAGAATCATTAATCTTTATATATATATATATATATATATATATATATATATATATATATATATATATATATATATATATATTTATAACATTTAGGTCCCCATTTATCAAGGCATCAACTTGTTATCTGCATGCATTGTAGCATCAAAATCTGCTTATTGAATTTATCAACGTACCAGTTCTATTAAAATGAATGGATTGTTTGCACCAGCGAGCATACCATTCGCGTCACATTATTCCAAGATAATTCTGGTGCGGATTTTCCATCGTCATTTATCACAACACTTTTCCACGATATTATCAAAAAGTGCATATATGAGTATCATACTTTAATTGAATATCAGCTAGATTACAAGTTTGTGTGTTCGTTTTTAACGCTGAAAATATGGTATTTTCAGCGTTAAAACAGCAACGCAGCCAATAGAATGAGAGCTGCTTAAATCCTATTGGATGTTCAAAGCATCCAATAGGATTTAAGCAGCTCTGATTCTATTGGCTGATTTATCATCCAATATAATTAGAGCTGCTTAAATCCTATTGGCTGATTTGAACAGCCAAAATGATTTTAGCAGCTGTAATTCCTATTGACTGAATCAAATTTTACAGCCAATAGGAATGCAAGGGACGCCATCTTGGATCGTGTACCTTGCATTGAAGATTCAGTGTACAGTGGCGATGGTATGAAGAGGATGCTCCGCGCCGGATGTCTTCAGGATAGACCCGCTCCGCGCCGCCAGCATCAAGATAAAAGATGCCGCCTGGATGAAGATTGTAGAGGCCATCTGGATGAAGACTTCTCGCCGATTTGATGAGGAGTTCTCCGCCGGGATGAAGATCTTCAAGCGGGACTTTGAAAACTGTAAGTGGATCGTCGGGGGTTAGTGTTAGGTTTTTATAAGGTTTTTTTGGGTGGATTTTAATTTTAGATTAGGGTTTGGGCATGTAAAAGCGCTAAATGTCCTTTTAAGGGCAATGCCCATCCAAATGCCCTTTTCAGGGCAATGGGTAGCTTAAGATTTTTAGATAGTTTTTTTTTATTTTGTAGATTTGGGGAGGTGGGGGTTTATAATGTTAGTGGGTATTTGTATTTTTTTTTCCAGAAAAAGAGCTGATATCTTTAGGGCAATGCCCTACAAAAGGCCCTTTTAAGGGCCATTGGTAGTTTATACTAGATTAGTTTTTTATTTTGGGGTGTTTTTTTTTATTTATGGGCATTAGAATAGGAATATTTTTTATTATTTTTGATAATTTGTTTGTTATTTTGTGTAATGTATTTTTTAGGGGGTGTTTTTTTTTGTAGTAAAAGAGCTGTTTAACTTAGGGCAATGCCCTACAAAAGGCCCTTTTAAGGGCCCCCAAAAAGGCCCTTTAAGGGTCCTTGGTAGTTTGGGGGGTGTGGGTTTGTAAGGGCCCTTGGTAGTTTATTCTAGATTAGGCTTTTTTATTTTGGTGTGGGTTTTTTTTTTTATTAGAATAGGAATCATTTTTATTTTTTTGGATAATTTCATTTTTTTTTTTTATAGGTAGGTTTTTTTATTTTTTGTAATGTGAGTGTTTTTTATTTTTTGTAATGTTAGTTTTTAGTGTAAGGGAGCTTAGGTTTTATTTGACAGGTAAGTTTGTATTTTTTTAACTAGGTAGTTGTCTACCTAGTTAAAATAAATACAAACTTACCTGTGAAATAAAAATAAAACCTAAGCTAGCTACAATGTAACTATTAGTTATATTGTAGCTAGCTTAAGTTTTATTACACAGGTAAGTATTTTGTTTTAAATAGGTATTATTTAGTTAATAATTGTAAATTTAATTTAGATCTATTTTAATTATGTTAAAGTTAGGGGGTGTTAGGGTTAGGGTTACGTTAGGGTTAGGGTTAGGTTTAGGGGTAGGTTTAAGGGTAGGTGTAGGGGTTAATAGTTTAATTTAGGTTGTTGCGATGTGGGGGGCTGGCGGTTTAGGGGTTAATAGGTTTATTTAGTGGTAGTGATGTGGGAGGCCAGAGGTTTAAGGGTTAATAACTTTATTTAGTTGTGGTGATTTCTGGGAGCGGCAGAATAGGGGTTAATAACGTTAATATAGTGGCGGCGATGTTGGGGTGCAGCCAAATAGGGGTTAATAACTTTAGTATAGTGGCAGCGATATCGGGAGTGGCAGATTAGGGGTTAATAACTGTAGACAGGCGTCTGCGATGTTGGGGGCAGCAGATTAGGGGTGTTTAGACGTGGGGTTTATGTTAGCTTGTTAGGTTTACACGTTAGTTTTCTTTCCCCATAGACATCAATGGGGCTGCGTTACAGAGCTTTTCTTTCCACAATTGCAGGTGTTAGACTTTTTTCTGACCCGCTCTCCCCATTGATGTCTATGGGGAAAGCATGCACGAGCATGTCAAAACAGCGCTTGTTTTTGGTGCGGTATGGAGCTTAAAAAACCCAAATCGCCCGCACAAGCCGGATTTTTTAAAAACTTATAATGGCTGCGCTATAGGGGATTAAATAACAGCACTTTTGTTGCGTTCGTTAATTTCCCTATAGCGCTCAAAACTCGTAATCTAGGTGTATGTTTTTTATGTGTTTTGTGAACTTTAACCCTTCCAGTTTACGATAGGTCTGAAGCCGTACTAATTCTTCAAGTGCAGTTTCTGTTTGCACTCAAACGCAACCGTTTACTTTCAACCACTAATATACACACTAGTTAGCGTGTTCGAGATATTGCTTATAGCATCCCGCACTAACATTGGTGTGCCACTTGTAATCAAGCCCATAATATTTAGATGTGCTAATTCCCATATTTCTACATATCTTATTTTAAATTAAATTTTCATTTGTGTGAAAAAATCCTTAGACTTAAAGGGACAGTCTAGTTAAAATTAAACTTTCATGATTCAGATAGGGCATGCAATATTAAATAACTTCCCAGTTTACTTTTATCATCAAATTTGCTTTGTTCTCTTGGTATTCTTTGTTGAAAGCTCACCCTATGTAGGCTCACATGCTAATTTCTAACCTCTTGAAGGCCAACTCTTATCTCAGTGCATTTTGACAATGTCTCACATTTAGACACTGTTAGTTTGTGTGTGCCATATATATATATATAATATTCTGCTCACTCCCGTGAAGTTATTTATGAGTCAGCACTGATTGGCTAAAATGCAAGTCTGTCAAAAGAACTGAGAAAAGGGGCAGTCTGCAGATGCTTAGAAACAAGGTAATCACAGAGGTAAAAAGTGTATTAATATAACCGTGTTGGTTATGCAAAACTGGATAATAAAGGGATTATCTATCTTTTTAAACAATAAACCTTCTGGAGTATACTGTCCCTTTAATAATTACAGTTTTATATCTATGTAAGCAAATTAAGGGGCCTATTTAAGAACGTGCGAGCGGACATGATCCAATATTGGGGATCATGTCCGCTGCACATTGATAAATGCCGACAGCATACGCTCTTGGCATTTATCATTGCACCAGCAGTTCTTGTGAACTTCTGGTGCAATGCCGCCCCCTGCAGATTCGTGGCCAATCGGCCGCTAGCAGGGGGTGTCAATAAACACGATCGCATTGGATCGGGTTGATTTTCAGCGATGTCTGTCCGCCGCCTCAGAGCAGGCGGACAGGTTATGGAGCTTGATAAATAGACCCCTAAACCTTGTCTTTTTACTTATGCAAAAACAAATTAGATATCTTAGATCACAATGTATAAAAAAACTGATAAAATCAGTCCCTGCACAAAATGACTACCAAAATAAATAAGATACAAGTTATGAAAATGTACTGTTAAAATAAAAACTTTTCTGTGCACAAGGGAATTAAGGTAAATTGAAAGTTTTCTTCCTATTTAACGTTAATGAGCGACATTGTATTAAAACGATTTTTAAAGTTTTATATATTTGAATCTGCAGAACAGATTTAAATAAAGTAAAGCAAAGCTAACCATACCTTTTGATAGTTTTGTCTTATACAGGTTATTAAAACCGATTGAAAAGGCGCTACGGAATTTGTAGATACTTTATAAATAAAGTATAATAATAAAACGATAGATAGATATACGCTACAAATTCTCACATTAAGATGTAGGTATGCTCATTAAGGGATAGATTACAAGTGGAGCGCTAAATTATCGCTGTAGCCATTAGCACTCCGAAAATTAACCAAAGATTAGGTTTCTGGTTAATTTTCTTAAAGTGCCCCAAATGCCCTCAAATTAGAGGGTATTATAGTTTTTTATTAGAAAAAAGTATCATTTTTTTTTTAATACAAAATAACTGCGCTAGGCAGTTTTTGGGCTTTACAGTTGGTTGGAGTGGGATGTTAGAAAAAATGGCACTGAAATGTGTCTTTACATTGCTATCTATGGGAACTGTGTGTTCTCATAGACAGCAACGTAAATATATATGTATATGCTTATATACATATCTATTTTTGTGTTAATATGTGTATATACACATATAAACACATATATATTTATATGTATATAAGCATATACATATATATTTTAAAATGCTACACATCACTGCGCTACTTACCCACTTCGCTGCGCAAGGTTCTGATGCCGTCGGACAGCATCAGAACAAGGCTCCCAAAGGTAGCTACGCAAGCGCGCTCTTATGAGTGTAATGCTTCCCAGCGTTTTACTTGTAATATCAGCACACATTATCGTGCGCTGGTATTACAAAGAGGAGCGCTAATATCTCTTGCACGCAAACGATATTTAGTGCTCCACTTGTAATCTAGCCCAAATACAAGGTAGTTTGATTATATAAATAGGATGTAGTTAGCTTATTTTAATGTAAATTTGATCAAAACACATTACTATCTATAGATTTAATTTCTCATTTAAATGTATTAAGCATATTTACATCTCATTGAGAAAGTAATACCATGTGTGGTTATTGTATACAAAAAGATATAAACATGCTGGGCTTTAACGCCCATCATGGAACATCCTAATGGCATCTAGGAGTTAAACACTTCATGGATCAGTTGATTTAGTATACAACATCCCTTTAAATATAGGTTCCTTTTGTCATTTTTACAAATTACTTTAGACTTACCTGTGTCTAATGAACATGTATGTGATGCATTACTATTATATTTAAGATTTAGTTAATATTTTGGTCCTATTGATTTTTAATATGATTTTGGGTGATCTTTCCTATCTCAAAACAGATTTTCCTACTTCTTATGAAATCTATCCAATTTAGCGATGTTTTTGTTTACTTGTTCAGATTTTGAAACAGACCCAACTTTTAGCTGTAGACTCCTAAAGCAAAAGCACTGGGCCTCACTAATGTTAGATATAGTATTGTTTTGTGCTGTGGTTTGGAAAGTGTCCATGTTTTTAATGTTCTCCTTTTCAAAAACAAGATGTTGGCACACGGTTATATTCCAATGAATGTAATTGATATCATAAGTCATTCTGTTCAATTATGGCCATTTTTTTCTTTATATTAACAACAATCTAACTCTATTGATGGCATTTATAGACTGACATAGCCAATATAGAAATGCTACACATAAAAAAAGCTGGTTCTCACCTGAAAATGCTTGGCAATGACACAGGGCTTTTTATTTCCTTTCTTCGGTGCGGATTAGATGTTGGTCAACAGAAAACTACCTGAACCCCTCAAACTTCCTTCGTCATGCAACAGTGTTTAATCCTAGACCAATATTATTGGACACCTTCAAATATCAATGCATTAAATTAGTTTTAATCTTTCTTAACCATTGTGTGTGACTGCTGCTGCTGATTGGCTCTCTGGCCGTGTCTGTTTGGGGACCAACCATTCTCCAGTGGTATATTAACTATGGCCTAGATTTGGAGTTTGGCGGTAGCCGTGAAAACCAGCGTTAGAGGCTCCTAACGCTGGTTTTAGGCTACCTCCGGTATTTGGAGTCACTCAAAAAAGGGTCTAACGCTCACTTTTCAGCCGCGACTTTTCCATACCGCAGATCCCCTTACGTCAATTGCGTATCCTATCTATTCAATGGGATTTTTATAACTCCGGTATTTAGAGTCGTGGCTGAAGTGAGCGTTAGAAATCTAACGACAAAACTCCAGCCGCAGAAAAAAGTCAGTAGTTAAGAGCTTTCTGGGCTAATGCCGGTTCATAAAGCTCTTAACTACTGTGCTCTAAAGTACACTAACACCCATAAACTACCTATGTACCCCTAAACCGAGGCCCCCCCACATCGCCGCCACTCGATTACATTTTTTTAACCCCTAATCTGCCGACCGCCACCTACGTTATACTTATGTACCCCTAATCTGCTGCCCCTAACACCGCCAACCCCTATATTATATTTATTAACCCCTAACCTGCCCCCCACAACGTCGCAGCCAGCTACCTACAATAATTAACCCCTAATCTGCCGACCGCAAAGCGCCGCCACCTACATTATAGCTATGTACCCCTAATCTGCTGCCCCTAACACCGCCGACCCCTATATTATATTTATTAACCCCTAATCTGCCCCCACAACGTCGCCTCCACCTGCCTACACTTATTAACCCCTAATCTGCCGACCGGACCGCTATTATTATAAAGTTATTAACCCCTAATCCGCCTCACTAACCCTATAATAAATAGTATTAACCCCTAATCTGCCCTCCCTAACATCGCCGACACCTAACTTCAATTATTAACCCCTAATCTGCCGACTGGAGCTCACCGCTATTCTAATAAATGTATTAACCCCTAAAGCTAAGTCTAACCCTAACACTAACACCCCCCTAAGTTAAATATAATTTTAATCTAACAAAATTAATTAACTCTTATTAAATAAATTATTCCTATTTAAAGCTAAATACTTACCTGTAAAATAAATCCTAATATAGCTACAATATAAATTATAATTATATTATAGCTATTTTAGGATTAATATTTATTTTACAGGTAACTTTGTATTTATTTTAACCAGGTACCATAGCTATTAAATAGTTAAGAACTATTTAATAGCTAAAATAGTTAAAATAATTACAAATTTACCTGTAAAATAAATCCTAACCTAAGTTACAATTAAACCTAACACTACACTATCAATAAATTAATTAAATAAAATACCTACAATTACCTACAATTAAACCTAACACTACACTATCAATAAATTAATTAAATACAATACCTACAAATAACTACAATGAAATAAACTAACTAAAGTACAAAAAATAAAAAAGAACTAAGTTACAAAAAATAAAAAAATATTTACAAGCATAAGAAAAATATTACAACAATTTTAAACTAATTACACCTACTCTAAGCCCCCTAATAAAATAACAAAGCCCCCCAAAATAAAAAAAATGCCCTACCCTATTCTAGATTACTAAAGTTCAAAGCTCTTTTACCTTACCAGCCCTGAACAGGGCCCTTTGCGGGGCATGCCCCAAGAAGTTCAGCTCTTTTGCCTGTAAAAAAAAACATACAATACCCCCCCCAACATTACAACCCACCACCCACATACCCCTAATCTAACCCAAACCCCCCTTAAATAAACCTAACACTAAGCCCCTGAAGATCTCCCTACCTTGTCTTCACCTCACCGGGTTCAGCGATCGGTCCAGAAGAGGGTCCGAAGTCTTGATCCAAGCGGAGCAAGAATCCTATCAGCCTATCGGAATTCGAGGGACGCCATCTTGGATGACGTCATTTAAAGGAACCGTCATTCGTCGTTCAGTCGTCGGCCAGGATGGATGTTCCGCGTCGGAGGTCTTCAGGATCCTGCCGCTCCGCTCCGGATGGATGACGATAGAAGATCCCGCTTGGATGAAGACTTCAATCGGATGGAAGACCTCTTCTGCCCCGCTTGGATGAAGACTTCTACCGGATGGAGGACCTCTTCTTGCTCCGCTTGGATCAAGACTTCGGACCCTCTTCTGGACCGATCGCTATAGAATCCTATCAGCCTATCGGAATTCGAGGGATGCCATCTTGGATGACGTCATTTAAAGGAACCGTCATTTGTCGTTCAATCGTCGGCCAGGATGGATGTTCCGCGTCGGAGGTCTTCAGGATCCTGCCGCTCCGCTCCGGATGGATGACGATAGAAGATCCCGCTTGGATGAAGACTTCAATCGGATAGAAGACCTCTTCTGCCCCGCTTGGATGAAGACTTCTACCGGATGGAGGACCTCTTCTTGCTCCGCTTGGATCAAGACTTCAGACCCTCTTCTGGACCGATTGCTGAACCCGGTGAGGTGAAGACAAGGTAGGGAGATCTTCAGGGGCTTAGTGTTAGGTTTATTTATGGGGGGTTTGGGTTAGATTAGGGGTATGTGGGTGGTGGGTTGTAATGTTGGGGGGGGGGATATTGTATGGTTTTTTTTACAGGCAAAAGAGCTGAACTTCTTGTGGGCATGCCCCGCAAAGGGCCCTGTTCAGGGCTGGTAAGGTAAAAGAGCTTTGAACTTTAGTAATCTAGAATAGGGTAGGGCATTTTTTTATTTTGGGGGGCTTTGTTATTTTATTAGGGGGCTTAGAGTAGGTGTAATTAGTTAATTGTTGTAATATTTTTCTTATGTTTGTAAATATTTTTTTATTTTTTGTAACTTAGTTCTTTTTTATTTTTTGTACTTTAGTTAGTTTATTTCATTGTAGTTATTTGTAGGTATTGTATTTAATTAATTTATTGATAGTGTAGTGTTAGGTTTAATTGTAGGTAATTGTAGGTATTTTATTTAATTTATTGATAGTGTAGTGTTAGGTTTAATTGTAACTTAGGTTAGGATTTATTTTACAGGTAAATTTGTAATTATTTTAACTATTTTAGCTATTAAATAGTTCTTAACTATTTAATAGCTATTGTACCTGGTTAAAATAAATACAAAGTTACCTGTAAAATAAATATTAATCCTAAAATAGCTATAATATAATTATAATTTATATTGTAGCTATATTAGGATTTATTTTACAGGTAAGTATTTAGCTTTAAATAGGAATAATTTATTTAATAAGAGTTAATTAATTTTGTTAGATTAAAATTCTATTTAACTTAGGGGGGTGTTAGTGTTAGGGTTAGATTTAGCTTTAGGGGTTAATACATTTATTAGAATAGCGGTGAGCTCAAGTCGGCAGATTAGGGGTTAATAATTGAAGTTAGGTGTCAGCGATGTTAGGGAGGGCAGATTAGGGGTTAATACTATTTATTATAGGGTTAGTGAGGCGGATTAGGGGTTAATAACTTTATTATAGTAGCGGTGCGGTCCGCTCGGCAGATTAGGGGTTAATAAGTGTAGGCAGGTGGAGGCGACGTTGTGGGGGCAGATTAGGGGTTAATAAATATAATATAGGGGTCGGCGATGTTAGGGCAGCAGATTAGGGGTACATAGGGATAATGTAAGTAGCGGCGGTTTACGAAGCGGCAGATTAGGGGTTAATAATAATATGCAGGGGTCAGCGATAGCGGGGGCGGCAGATTAGGGGTTAATAAGTGTAAGGTTAGGGGTGTTTAGACTCGGGGTACATGTTAGAGTGTTAGGTGCAGACGTAGGAAGTGTTTCCCCATAGCAAACAATGGGGCTGCGTTAGGAGCTGAACGCGACTTTTTTGCAGGTGTTTTTTTTCAGCTCAAACAGCCCCATTGTTTCCTATGGGGGAATCGTGCACGAGCACGTTTTTGAGGCTGGCCGCTTGCGTAAGCAACTCTGGTATCGAGAGTTGAAGCTGCGTTAAATATGCTCTACGCTCCTTTTTTGGAGCCTAACGCAGCCTTTATGTGGACTCTCAATACCAGAGTTATTTTTATGGTGCGGCCAGAAAAAAGCCAGCGTTAGCTTTTCGGGTCGTTACCGACAAAACTCTAAATCTAGCCGTATGTGTTAATCCATTTGCAAGGGGTTAAACTTAAACATAAACTTGCAGGGTCAGCAGGGCTAAAATTGCATGCTGTAACAAACTAGAGCATGTTATTTTTGCATTTCAATGTCCCATTAAGCATTATATCTGCATAACCCCTACCTCCCATACCCCAAAAACCCCAGAAAATGCCTTAAGGAAAATAATTTTTACATTTTAAAATAGTTTGTACCATACCTTTCCCCTTTAACATCACTTACAGATTCTGTGACTTGAGTTTTGTAGTTCCCTAATTGGTTTCTAAGGAATTGTAGTTTTCTTTTTCTATTTTTTTGTTTTGTTATAAGAAATCATCTGTTTTTCCCAGGCACAAAGAAATCTCCTCTTTCGTCATTCCTACAGTGTTTTTGTTTGCTCTACTATCTCAAAAGCATGTCTGGTGCTTAACAATAATTCTTGCTGAACCCCCACAGTTTTAGCCCAGATGACTAGCTGGTTCCCACCAAACCATAGAAGCAGCAAAAGGCTTATTTTGATTTTTTTTCCCTTTCCCCTTTTTGTTGAGACCAACATAACAAAAGACACATCATACAAGTTGTATTCTGATCTCCAACATGACTACCAAAATATAAGAAATATGCTTACCTCATAGTCTTAGTATTCAGGTTACTCTTAGATTTCACAATATATTATCTATATTCAAGTGAAACTCATCCAATGAATGAGAACAACTCGACTTTGCTGCTATATCATTTCAAATATACAATCCAGCTTTCTTCATGCTTTCCTGTGTAGACCTACTGGAATCTATAAAGAAGACTCAGTCCACTTGCTCCTTAATTTTTAAACTCTGTTTCAAAAGTAACATTTTTTAAAGTATCATCTGCCATCCCAAGTTAATGTAACTTATAAATTTCTTCTCTAGCATAGTTCCTCCAAATTATAATCTATTTTCTTTTAGAATTGCTCTTATAATATTCCTGGGAAAAATTTTTACACACAAAAATAATGTTGTGATGTTCCTAAAACACCTCCCATTCTTATAAATGTCACCATCTACTATAATTAAAATGGGGTTGCTAGATGCAAAGTAATAGTAAATAATATTGCATTTTATAATCAGCATATAGGGCTGTTGATATAATTTTATAATTATTAATAAAAGTTAAGTTTTAGAACAAGCTTGGCTAGCCCTTAATCTATTTGGAACTCCAAAATCACCTAGTATACAGATGATTGTAATTCCTATGGCATCTCCTGTAGCATCCCCTGGGACCAATTATTGTGTTGTGTGTGTTGCATTTATGTTATGCAGGATTATTTGTATCTGCTACCCACCCATGCAGTAAATATATTACTTAGTTGATTGCCATTTATTTATTTGTTTATTTATTTAATTCTCTTTCTATGCCTCCTGAGCATGATTGTGCAATGCCGTCCCCTGCTAGGACACAACCAATTGCATGGCAGCAGTGACTGTCAATTACCCTGGTCAGACTTGTCTGGGGTGATTTGAATCCGCTAGCTATGAGTTTATGCGAGCCTGCACCGAAGCTGTGTAAAGCTGCATCACGCCGCTTTATAAATTCCCCTCCCCCTATTGTGCATTTGCAAGTGTATTTCCCTACATACGCTTTAAGCCATGCATGTATTTATATGCGTATTTAAAAGCAAATGCAACTAAACCCATGATCTGTAATTCATGCAAATGGAGGTGTATTGCACTCTAATAAAGGCTACACAGCAACTCAGTAAAAATCAAGTAAAAGTTTGTATGCATCAAAACGATACAGATACTTGTGCAATAAAAAACTAAATATACTCCACATGAATAGTGCTACTTATTAACCACAATTTGTATAGTTCAAATAATAATAAAGTTACTGCTCTGTATAATTCTTAACAAAATTGTTTGCAGTTGCAGTGAAATCCGAAGGGAATGGAGAAATAGTAGTTCTGCAGTAGTAGTCAGATTTGCCTCAAATAAAAACAGATAAAAAGTCCATAGTGTTATACTGTTACGATCAATTAATTTCTTGGTAACGGTACTCACATATAACTGAGCTACTATAGATATGCGCTCAAGGAGTCACCCAAGTATAACAGGGGGTTCCACTTTATAGATTACAGACACAATCACTCTGGGGTTACAGGACAATTTTAGCCCTGTGTTTTTAGTCTACATGTAAAAAAGCCCACCCCTCCTCATGACGTGATGATATAATCCAAGGATTATTTGAGGCACATCTATTACTGCAGAACCACTGTTTCTCTATTCTCTTCAGAATTCACTGCAACTGCGTACATTTTAGTCAAGTATTGTGCACAGTGGTAACTTTATTATCATTATAACTATACAGATACTAGTATATTGCTTGCAAACTACATGAGAGTTTGTATTATTTCATTGATAAATATTTAAAATGTCTCCCTTTTATGCTTTAGTTATATGTAATTGTCTTGTAGAGTGCTCAGGCAATCAGTGCCCATATTCAATATGCTTACTTCTGAATAGAGCTGAATAATTTATTCGAGGCACTTTTTTTTGTTTATTTATTATGTTTTAGTTAATTAATTAATTAATTAATTGATAAATGTTATATATGTGTCCAGTAGCATTGGTCAATTATTAAAAACCGTTGCTCAAAATTATTCTGATCAGGACAATCATAGTCTTCTACTGTTTGTTAGTTGTATTGCTATTTTCCCATAGTGCTATCTGTATTCCATCTGTCTTTTTATGTAAAACAAGACCATAATGCTTCTAAAGTTTCAAAAGAAGAACTCATGATTGACCTGTGGTAGAAACATATATTTGATCATATCAACTAACTTTTTATACTATTATGAGCTGGCTTTTTGGTTTAGTTGTATGAGCTTGATGCTGGATGTTTTTAGTCATGGTTCAGCCCTGCCCAGGTCTATAGCAGTAAATATTAGTTTTCTTTGTTTTTGTATATGTATGAAATCAACATATTAGTGCAGTGGGTGGGCTCATCGTAATTAATCAGTCTGGGTTGTTTCATATTCTGTATATAGAGGAGACACAAATGTGGTTAAAAAAATTAAAGGGAGAGGGCCTGCTGTAGATAAATAAGCCTGAGGAGTGGTCTGATATCATGAGTGCGCCAGCTGCACCATTGACTTTAATCAGAGTGCTCTGCAGATCCTGCACTCGAGTTAGCATCTGAAGCTTGTCCTGATTAAAGTCAATGGGATGATCAGCACACTTCTGATTGGCCGCTCATACTGAAAAGTACAGGGAATAAACTGCATGTGTAGCGGAGCTGGTGTGATGGGTTAGCTTGCGATTTCATGGGGTAATTTATGCATAAAAAGGTAGTGTAGGAGCAGCAAAGTAGCAATTATTATACTATAACGGGTTTTACAAAAGAAAATGCTGCATTTAAAAAAAAAAAAAAACTATAGCACTCTATTCTCACGTGCTAGTTAGATTGATGTAGGGTGGTGTACATCCACAAAAGAAAATTAAAATGTTACACTTTATTAGATAATCTTAAAAAATGGGTGCTGTAAAATCAACTAGAAGTAATAGGGTTAATCACTTATGTAGTGTGAAAATACGTGGCAGTTAAATAGGTTAATATAATGGTGGGGTATATATGGTAGGGGCCTAGAGTAGGTAGGTCCTCTTAATATGATTGTGCAGCTCAGGAATGGTTTAGTAAATAATATCCACAAACCGGTATGAGTGCTTGGTGCAAACAGTATCGATATAGATGTTTCCACGTGTTTAGATTCCCCTTTATGGTTCTGAGGTAATTCTATTGGTTTGAATGTTACAACGTCTTTGTATTCTCCTTTATGGAGTATTTAAACTCAAAGATTTATGGTACAAACAGTATCAGTGTGGGTGATATAGCATATGTGAGTTCCCCTTTAAGAGGTTAGCAGAAAGTATCCCCCCAACCTAGTGTGGTTGCTAGATACAAACAATATTGATTAAAGTGTATAGCATATTTATATTGTCTTTTACACAAATTATTCAGAACTTGATCTACAGATAAATCAGCTAGATCCAAAATGGTAGCTGATTCAAATAAATATAATTGTTTATATACAAAGTCACCAAAGCTGTTTAGTGAGCTTCTGTATTCTGCTTTGCAGTTTGGGATTATGTTACATTTATAAAGCTACAGCTACTGTGGTTTATGAGAGTATATCTGCTATACTATTCAATATAGTTAGCTAAATTACCCACACCTATTCCTGCCTCCTATAATGCTATTAGAATATGTTGCTATTATTAGTACATTGTACTGTTATTGTTACTAAATAGTAATCATCATGTATAATGGTTACAATGTTCTTTTGATTGCGTATATTTATCATACTATCCGAATAGGGGTTATTTGATCATAGATCTCAATATTTTGTACCCTGGATATAGTGCACGCGGCTCTGAATGTTCTCTATTAAAATTGTCCCAACGGAAATGATTTTCATAAGTTTAATGCGCTAAAGTTATAGCTTGTTGCATCCAGTATGTATTAGTAAAGAGGCTTCTATCTCCTCTACTACTTATTTAGATTGTAGCAAGTGTTATTGGCTCCTGAATTAAGTTAGTATACAACAGTCGTATCATTCTTAAATTACACCTCAATACTTAGTTAAGTAAGTTTGACCTCCGGTCTGTGCCCACTAAAACAGAATTGAACCCTAAGCAAGTGACCTAGCTAATTTGAGTATACAATGGTTGTCAGCTCAGATATCATGTTGATAACCCTAATAAACTACTAGAAAGTTAAAATTGAAGGGTCGCATCTGCCCTTTCCACTGACATGTTTCGCTGGCTTCTCCGGCTTTTTTGAATGCAGGGCGCTGCGGCATCGGCGGCTTTTTGTGGCACATAGCCACACCAATTTTAGTGAACTGGCGAATTGGATCACTTGTTTTGCCTCATAGCTCTTGTGATCCCTGCATACTTGTATTGATCATTAGTATTTACAGGAGTAATCAATATTAGCTGAGTATTTGATAATATTAGTGTCCAAATGTGTTAGTTGAAATACACCTATATAAAGTATTATCATTTTTTCGATTATCTGTTAATGGAACCAATCTTATTTTAATTATCTGTTGTAACTTGGAGTTTAATTCTCATATTTGGTCTATCAATCATTCCCCAATTTTTAAGCTAATTTCTCCACCAGTTATGTATATAATTCCTATTTCAGAATATATTGGTTACAATATAAATCGTACAACGTTATTTAATTTATGCCTATGTATCTATTATGAATATTTGTCATATCTTGCTTTTGTACTGTAACAGGTATATCTTAGAGTGGGCCCTACCATTTTTTAAAAAAAAACTTACATTATTGATATACTGTTAATATGGTCCCTATAAGAGCACACCTATATGCACATAATAACACAAAATAAAATAAATTAAAATAAAAGGTATGGTGGAGGTTAACAATTAACCTTTATTCAAAGTATCTTGTTATACGGAATCCAACTTTAAAAAGTATTATCACTGGTTTTAACATCTTAATTGAATAGTGGGACCATTAATACATTTAATTCACATGTTTTAGTTGTTATTCATTCTCAGTTCTAAGAGCTAATTCCTCTACCTGTATTTTGTACATGATTCCTGTTTGAAATTATGTTGTTTTGACTTGTGAATCGGACATCATTATTAAATATATGTTTGTGTATCTGTTATAGGTATTTGTCATTTTCCCTAACAGGTATATCTTAAAGTTTGCCCTACTATTTTTAAGATGACATAAGTTATAGATGTACAGTTAATATGATCTCTATATAAGCACACATATATGCTCACAGTTACATGAGAAGTGCTTGAATGTGCATGATTGTTGTGATCATTACATATTTAATAGTTCTTGAATCCATTGTTTCAGCACTCATACATATATTTTCAAAGAGAGTGCAAAATATGACTCCTGTATAGTAACAATGTCACTCTTCGGCCTTTTTTTATACACTGTGCACTGGTATCAAATAGCTGATATATAGTAAGGGTATTGTAAATCCTGAAGCTGATTGCTGGTCATCGATGGTATAAAAAAATATATCTATTAAAATGTAACAAAAAAGCAAACCACACTTCGTATACCCAAATCAATGTATTTATAGTCAAGTGTCAACTTTCAGATTTTCTATATGAACGGTCTTTGAGGGGTCTAATGGTCCGACCTGTATACTGACAGCACACAGTTTGAAAGAAATAAGATAAACCACAAAGCTAGATTAACATGTAAGATGTTGGTAAATTCTAAATTCACATTTAGTTACATTAGAAACAAAAGTATTTCCCATTTTAACATAATGACAGCATTTGCAAGGTCTAACCCCACATTTAAAAGTTCCATTTTTTTCGCTAAGCCAACTGTAAGTTTTTGTAATGGAAGATCTGTTGGAATCTGCAAAGTTCCTACTAACAAACTGTCCTAATGTTTTTGCTCTTCTTGATACAAATTTTACTCCTTTAGTAGATATATTAGTTAGGGAAGGCTCTTTATCTAGAATGGGTAATTATCTTTCTACTATGTTGCAATTCTTATGAAACTGATTACTGTATTGTGTAGAGAAAACTAAACTCTTTTCAATTGCATTATCCTTAACTTTATCAATAAGGAGGCTATCCCTATCCATAGATCTTATTTGAATAAACATTTCCATTAGAGTATTTTCTCTATAGCCCCTATCAATAAGATGTTCTTTTAGATCTTTGGCATGTTTATCAAAGTCTTTGAGATTACTACAATTTTGACAGAGCCTCATAAATTGACCTTTAGGAATTGCTCTCTTAAGGTGGTTCGGATGATGTGATTCTGATCTTAGAATAGTGTTGCCTGCAATATCTTTCCTGAATGCTTCCATAAGCACAACTTGATTTTCCTGATCTACTTTTATTTTAAGATCCAAAAAATTGATACTGTCTTTCGCCCAATTAAATGTAAATTTTAAATTCATTCTATTGTCATTTAATTTCATTACAACATTTTCCATTTGTTCAATGCTTCCATGCCATACTATCAGGACATCATCAATAAATCTTGTATAAAACTTGATGTTGTCTTTATAGTTATTTAAATCGCCAAATATTTAAAAAAAATTCAAAATAGCTAAGATATATATTTGCATAAGAGGGGGCAAATTTTGCCCCCATTGCAGTACCTCTATTTTGCAAATACATCTTGCTTTCAAAAACAAAATAATTATGGGTTAAGAGAAATTTAACCAAATCCACTAAATATCTAATAAAGACAAAATCATAGTTTGTGTAAAGCTTCAATATTTCTTCTAGGGCCAAAAGTCCCTGACTGTGCGGGATACAAGAATAAAGTGAAACCACATCTATAGGTAGAAGTAAATATGTTTCCTTCCAAGGGAACCCATCTAATTTCCATAGTAATTGTTTAGTGTCCCTCAGATATCCAGGCATATTTTTAACTATAGGTTGAAGAAACCCATCAATCCATTTTCCCAGTTTTTCACCTAAGGTGCCAATAGTGGAAATTACAGGTCTGCCAGGGGTTTTAAAGGGTCTTTATGGATTTTCGGTAGATGTTTAAAAGTTGATACAATGGGGAACCTAGTTAAAAGTGAATCAGCAACCTTTTCGTCAAATATTCCTAGCATCCTTCCTTCCTGTAGTATTTTATCTAGTTCACTAACAAATTTTTATGTAGGGTTAAATGTTAAGATCCTATAAGTTTCACTATCACTAAATTGTTTATAAGCCTTAGTAACATAGGTTTCCCTATCCAAAATTACTACTGAACCGCCTTTATCAGAGCAATCACTAGGTTTTCATTCTTTTGTAAATCTTTGAGTGCTTTCCACTCAGCCTTAGTCAGATTGCTATGCTGTCTAGTCTTGTTTCTCTCAAGAGTGTTAAGTTTGGTTAATTCCTGTTCCACTATCATATGAAACAGATCTATATTATCACCCCTAGATTGTGAGGGATAGAAAAATGTATTAGTACACCTTACATTTCTTTTATGGACAAATATATTTTCTTCATTGTGTCTAAGACTATCTCTATTTAACGATACCAAATCTGTTATATCACACAATTCATTGAAATTCATTTTTTCAATATCTGCAAACAGAGTATCATTAACATTTGTATTGTCATTTATATTATAGATGTCAGACATATTTTCAGTAAGATCATAAATCCCAAAAAAATGTTTTCTTAGTCACCTTTCTTACGAACTTATTTAAGTCCAATAAGACATCAAACAAATCAAAATCATTAGAGGGCATTAGAGGGGGCATATCCAAGTCCTTTTGATAGAACTTTATATTTTTCATCTGTGAGTTGTATACTTGATAGATTAATCACATTTTGCCCCTCTGATTATTTCCGTTTTTTGACCCCTTATTTACTCTGCTAGGATATCTTGGGGTAGATGTATGGGGGCTAGATTCTACTCTATTATTCACGCTACTTGTTGATGATATAGGATCTTTTTTAACCATTTCTGAGAAGGATTTACGGTTAGTGCCCTCCTTTGGTCTTGCTCCTAACTCTTTTCCTGAGTCGATGTCTTTAGATTTCTCAACTTGTTCTTTTTCCAAATGTGACTGCTCTTCAGCATTTGACTCAGATCTCCCCTCTATATCAGAAATGGCTGTTGTTTCCTCTGAGACATCAATAGAACATTCGGTGCTTATACTGCTTTCACTAAAGGTGACTTTTCTCTGTCCAGAATTTCTTCTTTCATTTTTAAACCATTTGTTTTTTTCTTTCTTTTTATTACCAGATGATCCTTTATCACTAGTGTTCCAATTTTAGACTACATTTAACTCAAAGTCTTTACAATCACAATGGTATTTGTTAATTTTTCTCTCCATAATTTCTTTATCAAGTTTCTCCAAAGTTTCACTGAACTGTTTATTATATGCCTCATATTTCGTGTCTTCCTTCAATAAATCAAATTTTGTCTGTAACTCTGTCAAATCTGCAAGTACTGTATCCCTTTCTTCCTTCTTTTTATTCAGCAATTTACCCATAAGAATTAAAGAACATTTGGTTAAGGTGTTATTCCAATCCTCCATGAATTCTTTATCTTCCCTTTCATTTGCAGGGCATTTCTTCATTCTAAGTCCTCTTGGGACCTTGTTTTCATTGATGTACAATTGTAAGAATTCTATTTCCCACCAAAGTCTCAGTTCTTTAATACTCAATTCCTCTTTGTTTGAGAATAAATATCCAATATCTCCCTGTGTGCTGTCTTGGGTAGTGGTGCTTTTTATTAGATTCTCTAATTTGGTGCACCTAAGTGCAATATTCCCATAAGCCATATTTCAATTAAGTAAATAATTTTACAAGATATGTAAACTTCTTTTAGCACTCAAATGAAAAAAGGAAAAAAATATAACTTGAATCCAATGTTTCAGCACTCATACATATATTTTCAAAGAGAGTGCAAAATATGACTCTGGTATAGTAACAATGTCACTCTTCTGCCTTTTTGTATACACTGTGCACTGGTATCAAATAGCTGATATATAGTAAGGGTAGTGTAAATCCTGAAGCTGATTGCTGGTCATCAATGGTATAAAAAAATATATATATTAAAATGTAACAAAAAAGCAAACCACACTTCGTATACCCAAATCAATGTATTTATAGTCAAGTGTCCACTTTCAGATTTTTTATATGAACGTTGTCGTTAGTAAAGAAAAAGAAATTTCAAGACAGTACCTTTTTTTCTTCTGATGTACCCAAACACCGGTTAGCCAACTGATTTTCAAACCGGTCCTACTCACCACAGGGAGGGAAGCAAACAGAGCAGCGGTATGTCTCAATGCATCTCAGTGGATCCAGACTTGCAGCTATTAGTACAAATGCAATTCACATGGGCGGCCTCCAAAGTTAAACATAGAGAGCAAGTCCTTCTTAGACAGCGATTTTCCAAACGCTGTAAAATTGACAACTCACCATTCAATAGAGACGAAAGATTTGCAGGCTGCACCAATTGAGATTTAGTTAAAATCCAATGAATTTATTTAAACATGATAAAACATGTAGCAATGTTTCCAAAGCACACACAATTTCAAATCACACCCCAGCACACAGGAGCTGTTCTCCGACGCGTTTCCTGCTTACAACAAGCACTTCATCAGGGATAACAACTGATTCTCTTATGAAAATGTATACCTACATATACCTAATAAATAAATAAATAAATAAAATAAAAGAACCCGTGATTAGTGATTGAATGAAAAGTAGAAAACATTATGACATGAATTGGGTAGTTATATTTGTAGTCATAAGGCCATATTAAAGGTATGTAAAAAAATGTTGTTTTCATTCATGCCTTTTCGAAAGACAGAATTCATAAGGTAAATCCAGCGCTTTCTTTCTTCAATAAAGTTTCTTCCAAATTTCTATTCCAAAACAGTGGAATTCTGATGTTTTCCCATGATGGTAGGTTAATAAATGGGCTTCCACGCTTGTGATGTTTTTGTGATTTCTTAGGTCCTTTCAGCATTTCTTACATTACTCAGATGTTCAAGCATCCTAATTATTATTATAATTATATACTTTATTTATGAAGTGCCAACATATTCCACAGCGCTGTCCATGGATACAATTCATTTAAATAAAACAATATAAGACTTGTAAGAGACAGGACAAAATTTACAAACACATACAGGATGGATTGAGGGCCCTATTCCAGTGGGAACTTACAATCTAAAAGGGTAGGAGGTTGAGAAACAGGAGGTGAGGACTGCAAGATTGAGAAAGATGTTAATACAGAGTTAGATGCGGGAAATGTTAGGTAAGTGAAATTCATTTATTTTTTAAAAAATAAAAAGAAAGACACTATAGATATGAAAGTCTATGTGTAAAAGAAAGGGAATTCAGCACTCTTTTCAATTCAAAGTTTTATTTTCAGTTAATAATTATCAATTCTTCTCTAGAATACCAGACGACACATGCCATCATCAAAGCACAAATACATATATCCCATAACCTAAAGTGAATAAAGGGGGTTAGCCAGTGCCAAAAAAACTGCACAAATAAACACATATAAAAACAATCTTTTAACGTAACCGCTCTGTAGAGAAAGAGGTATCATGCAACACCCTGCTGAACCAAACCCTATATGAGTAATAGGTTTTGTCTGGTCAGGAATTATGTTGGGATCTATGCATGAATACCATTTGTAATAACATATTGATATTGATGGAGCTCATTGATGAAAGGAACAGTCATACTTAAAGTAATGCGATGTCAAAGAAGCTTGTTAATAAGCAAAAAGATTAATGCAAGTTCCATGCACAGGGAGCAAACAAGTTCCATACGAGTTATAAGCAAGCAGTTGTTAGTAAGGATGCAGCAGAAAATTCATAAGCTGAAGCAAGCTGAATTTTGTAGTATTGACATAATGCAGGTGATCCGGTATTGAGTCTGTGGCACACTACATCTTATATGGCTCATTGAAGTGTGGTGACTGTTATGCTTGCTGGGACATTATGTCAATACGACAAAATTCAGCTTGCTTATTAACAAGCTTCTTTGACATCGCATTACTTTAAGGATGAGCTCCATCAATATAAATATGTTATTACAAATGGTATTCATGCATAGATCCCAACATAATTCCTGACCAGACAATACCTATTACTCATATAGGGTTTGGTTCAGTAGGGTGTTGCATGATACCTCTTTCTCTACAGAGTGGTTACGTTAAAAGATTGTTTTTATATGTGTTTGTGCAGTTTTTTTGGCACTGGCTAACCCCCTTTTTTCACTTTAGGTTATGAGATATATGTATTTGTGCTTTGATGATGGCATGTGTCGTCTGGTATTCTAGAGAAGAATTGATAATTATTAACTGAAAATAAAACTTTGAATTGAAAAGAGTGCTGAATTCCCTTTCTTTTACACATAGACTTTCATATCTATAGTGTCTTTCTTTTTATTTTTTAAAAAATAATAACTATTGGGTCTGCACCATTAAGCTAATGAAAATATAAATAGTCAAGGTATATAAGAAAGTAGTTCATGAGCTAGCTTATTTTATATTAATGAAATTAATTTATTATTGAGTTGGGTGGTAGGCTTCCCTGAACAGAAATGTCTTCAGGGAACATTTAAAAGAAGAAAGATTAGGGCAAAACCTGACAGCACGAGGGAGAGTGATCCAGAGGGTAGGAGCGGCACGACAGAAGTCCTGCAGTCTAGCATGAGAGGAGGTGATAGTCAAGGATGTAAGGAGCAGGTCATTGTTGGATCTTAGTGGGCGGGCTGGAGTCTACTTGTGTATTAGAGAGGATAGATAGAGAAGAGCGGCGTTGGTGAGAGCTTTGAATGTAAGGGTGAGAATTTTGAATTTAATTCTGGTGTGAATGGGGAGCCAATGAAGGGACTAGCAGAGAGGTGCAGCAGATAATTAACAACAGGAAAGGTGGATCAGCCTGGTAGAGGCATTTAGGATGGATTAAAGGAGGGAGAAGTGTGAATGAGGAAGGCCAGCAAGTAGGTTATTGCAGTAGTCAAGTCGGGAAATAACAAGGGAGTGGATTATTTGCTTTGTGGTGTCAGCGCTCAGAAAAGGGCAAATCTTGGAAATATTGTGTAGATGGTTGTGGCAGGATGTAGAAAGCGATTGGATATGGGGGGCGAAGGATAGATTTGAGTCAAGTGTAATTCCGAGGCAGCAGACTTGGGGCGATGGGGAAATGGTGATGCCGTCAACAGGGATAGAGAAGTCAGAAGTCTGTGTAGAGCTAGAGGGGGGATAAGAAGGAGCTCAGTCTTGGATATGTTAATCTTTAGGTGGTGAGAGGCCATCCAGGAAGAAATACCAGATAAGCATGAGAAAGGATAGAGAGAGAAAGAGAGAGAAAGCAGGGGTGGAGAGGTAGATCTGGGTGTCATCAGCATATAGGTGATATTTGAAGCCATAACTGTTGATAAGTTTACCCAGCGAAGAAGTATAGATGGAGAAGAGTAGAGGACCCATAACAGATCCTTGAGGTACTCCAACAGACAGAGGCATAGGAGAGGAGGAGTCACCAGCAAATGACAAAGAAAAAGACCTGTGAGAAAAAGTGAATCCAGAAAAAGAGCAGTGTCAGGCCAAAAGAGCTAAGGGTCTGTAGGAGGAGGGGGTGGCAACTGTGTTGAATGCAGCTGAGAGGTCAAGTAAGATGAGTATAGAGTAGTGGCCAATATGTTTAGCAGAGAGAAGATCGTTAGAAACCTTGGTAAGGGCAGTCTCAGTTGAGTGTTTGGGGCAGAATCCAGATTGCAAGGGGTCAAGCAAAGAGTTGATGGACAGGAAGTGGGTTAGGCAATTGTAAACTAGTTTTTCAAGGAGTTCTGATGTTAGTGGAAGCAGTGATATGGGACGGTAGCTTTCAGAAGAATTAGGGTCGAGGGAGGGTTTTTTGAGTATGGGAGTGACTTTTGCGTGTTTGAAAGAAGATGGGAATGAGCCGGTAGAGAGAGATAGGTTGAAGATGTGAGTAAGAGCAGGAGTGAGGGTGGAAGACAGGGAGGGTATTAGATGGGAAGGGATAGGGTTGAGTGGGCAGGTAGTGAGGCGTGAGGAAGATAGTAAGGAAGAAACTTCATTCTCAGTGACTGGATGAAAGATGTAGAGGATGGTAGAGGGAGTAACTGGGCCTGTTGTTGGAATATTGCAGGTTGGTGTTGGGATGTTTCTTCGGATAGTATGTACTTTGTTAAAAAGAAGTCTGCCAGGTCTTGAGCACTAAAGACAGATGAGGGAGTTGAGCAGGTGGGTAGAAGAGAGAGTTAAAGGTGGAGAAGAGTCATTTAGGGTTTGAGGAAAGAGTAGATATGAGAGAAGAGAAGTAGGTTTGCTTGGCTAAGTGAAGGGCAAAAGTATATGAATGAAGAATAAACTTATAGTGTATGAAATCAGGTTCAGAGTGAGTTTTCCTCCAGACCCGCTCAGCAGTACAAGAGCATTTTTGGAAATAGCGTGTTTGCTGAGCATGCCAGGGCTGTAACTGATGGTGTGGTGTTTTGTGCAGCTGGGGAGGGGCAATTGTTTTTAATGCAGAGGAGAGAGTTTTGTTATAGTGGGCTGTAGCGAGATCAGGGCAGGTTATAGTGGAAGTGTGTGAGAGGTTTAGCTGTTGCATTAATATTATAGATGACCAGGTGATAGTCTGAAATGGCAAAAGGGCGACAGGTGGTGTCAGATATAGAGCAGAGTTAGGAAAATACCAGGTCGATGGGGTGTCCATCACGGTAAGTCGGGAATAGGGTGGATTGTGAGAGACCGAAGGAGGATGTAAGTGAAAGAAGGGGCAAATGGGTTGTCAATGGGAATGTTGAAGTCCCTAAGAATTAGGGTTGGTATATTTGAAGAGAGAAAGTGAGGAAGACAGGCGGCAAAGTTGTCAAGGAAATGGGAGGCCGGTCCAGGAGGGCGATATATGACTGCCACTTTGAGGGAGAGGTGGGAGAACAGGTGAATACAGTGGACTTCAAAGGAGGAGAAGCAGAGAGATGGAATTGGAGGTAGGTATTGATAAGTGCAGGAGGGGGAGAGCAGGATCCCAACACCACCGCCACGCTTCTCATCTGGCCTAGGGGTATGGCTGAAGTGAAGACCACCATGTGTGAGAGCAGCAATGGAAACCGTGTCACAAGGAGATAGCCAGGTTTCGGTAATTGCTAAAAGGGTGAAAGCATTTGATATAAACAGGTCATGAATGGCTGTAAGTTTGTTGCAGACAGAGCGAGAGTTCCATAGTGTGCAGGTGAAAGGATTGTGTGTGTATGGGATGCATTGGATGGAAATGAGGTTATGTGTGTTGCTTTTATTAAAGTTTCTATAAGGAGTGCGTGATTGGGTAATGGTGGGAATGAGGGTGGGCCTTGGATTATTAAAATTGGATTATTAAACCTTGGATAATTTAAATTAAACAAAATAATATTCCTAAAATATTCCTAAAATATTCCTAAAATTAAATAAAATAATCCTATTTAAAACTAAATACTTACCTATAAAATAAACCCTAATATAGCTACAATATAACTTATAGTTACATTGTAGCTATTTTAGGATTTATATTTATTTTACAGGCAACTTTGTATTTATTTTAACTAGATACAATAGCTATTAAATAGTTAATAACTATTTAATAGCTACCTAGTTAAAATAAATACAAAATTACCTGTAATAAATCCTAACCTAAGTTACAAATACACCTAACACTACACTATCATTAAATTAATTAAATAAATTACATACAATTAGCTAAAATAAAATACAATAAAATAAACTATACTATAATACAAAAAAAACAAACACTAAATTACAAAAAATAAAAAAGAATGATGAACACTTCTACCGGATGGAGGACCTCTTCTTTGCCGCTTGGATGAAGACTTCTACCGAATCAAGGACCTCCTCTGCGCAGCTTGGATGAAGAATTCGGCTCGGCTGGGTGAAGACGACTCAAGGTAGGATGATCTTCAGGGGGTTAGCTATAGGTTTATTTAAGGGGGGTTTGGGTGGGTTAGAGTAGGGGTGTGTGGGTGGTGGGTTGTAATGTTGGTGGGGGGTATTGTATTTTTCTTTTCAGGTAAAAGAGCTGATTACTTTTGTATTTTAGAATAGGGTAGGGATTTTTTTATTTTGGGGGGCTTTTTTATTTTATTAGGGGGCTTAGATTAGGTGTAATTAGTTTAAACTGCTTGTAATTCTTTTTTATTTTTTGTAATTTAGTGGGGGGGGGGTTTGTATTATAGTATAGTTTATTTTATTGTATTTAATTTTAGCTAATTGTATGTCATTTATTTAATTAATTTATTGATAGTGTAGTGTTAGGTGTATTTGTAACTTAGGTTAGGATTTATTTTACATGTAATTTTGTAATTATTTTAACTAGATAGCTATTAAATAGTTATTAACTATTTAATAGCTATTGTATCTAGTTAAAATAAATACAAAGTTGCTTGTAAAATAAATATAAATCCTAAAATAGCTACAATGTAATTATTACTTATATTGTAGCTATATTAGGGTTTATTTTATAGGTAAGTTTTTAGTTTTAAATAGGATTAATTTAGTTAATTTTAGGAATATTATTTAGTTTAATTTAAATTATATTTATGTTAGGGGGGTGTTAGGGTTAGGGTTAGAGTTAGGTTTAGGGGTTAATACATTTATTATAGTAGCGGCAACGTTGCGGGCAGGAGATTAGGGGTTAATAATTGTAGGTAGGTGGCGGCGATGTTAGGGAGGGCAGATTAGGGGTTAATACTATTTATTATAGTGTTTGCGAGGCGGGAGTGCAGCGGTTTAGGGGTTAATACATTTATTATAGTGGCGGCGAGGTCCAGTCAGCAGATTAGGGGTTAATAAGTGTAGTTAGGTGGCGGCAACATTGGGGGGCAGATTAGGGGTTAATAAATATAATATAGGGGTCGGCGATGTTAGGGGCTGCAGATTAGGGGTTTATAGGTATAATGTAGGTGGCGGTGGTGTCCGGTCGGCAGATTAGGGGTTAAAATATTTTATTATAGTGGCGGTGATGTGGGGGGGCCTCGGTTTAGGGGTACATAGGTAGTTTATGGGTGTTAGTGTACTTTAGAGCACAGTAGTTAAGAGCTTTATATTCCAGCGTTAGCCCATAAAGCTCTTAACTACTGACTTTTTTTGGCGGTAGGTGTCTTGTCGGTAGAGGGTCTACCGCTCACTTCTCCCAAGACTCCAAATACTGGCGTTAGGCAGATCCCATTGAAAAGATAGTATATGCAATTGGCGTTAGGGGATCTGCGGTAGCCTGGAATCACGGTAGGGAAGTGAGTGTTAGACCCTTTCCTGGCTGACTCTAAATACCAGCGGGCGGCCAAAAGCAGCGTTAGGACCCCTTAACGGTGCTTTTGACGGCTAACGCAAAACTCTAAATCTAGGTGATAGGCAGTATATAGTGCCCAACAAACAATTCAATCAATTGCAGGCAAACATAATCATTGTGCACAAAACATATTCATTGTTGATACACAGGTGACCCAATGGTCTGAATAAGACAACACAGACTAAGGGATCATGTACAACTCCTATTTCAGCGGACACCCCTATTTTCAGTATAGTTATTGGTGTCATGAAATGCAATTTGCAACAGGATCTATGTACACAATCTCATAAGTGAGTCTTAATGTGTCTGTACAGCATAAATTAAACACACAGTGCATTTTGCAGCTTTTAAAGATACACTGCAATAAGTTATAAAGCAATTCAAAACTCTATTGAAGAGTATTGGTGGACTAGATGCAAATTCAGTCCTGTTAGATATTTTTGTGTTCAAAGTGGTTTCTCCATATGGTTATATCTTGACTTTAAGCACATAATGTCCATAAAACAGATGGTACAGATTAAATCAATTGTGCCAGAAATATATATATATATACAACCGTTCAGGCGGCTTTCCTCCTTTTGGCCAAATCCTGACTTCCAAGAGATTTTATTTGGCAAGTAGAAGCAACTACCAATGTGCAGGCATTTAGGCCTAAATGCCTGCACATTGGTAGTTGCTTCTACTTGCCAAATGGTCTTGGAAGTCAGGATTTGGCCAAAAGGATGAAAGCCGCCTGAAAGGTTGTATATATATATATTTTTCTGGCACAATTGATTTAATCTGTACCATCTGTTGCAAATTGCATTTAATGACACCAATAACTATACTGAAAATAGGGGTGCCCGCTGAAATAGGAGTTGTACACGATCCCTTAGTCTGCCCCAGGTCAATGCAAAATTTTCTAGAGGTCATGCCTATATAGTACAGATCACAGCTACAGGTGATGACATAAATGATGCTTTCAGTGTTACAATTGATGTGAGACTAGATTTTGTGTATTTGGCCAAATCTGTCTGTTATGGATTTAACAGTGGGCAAGTGTTTACAAATTGAACAATTCCTACATTTGAAATTTCCTAATGCTATAGGATCACATCTGGTCTGTGTCTTAACAAAATGGCTGGGGCTGAGAACGTCCTTCAGGTTTTTTGTGAGTCTATAGCCTATTTGTATCCTTTCCCCAATGATTGTATTTAATTTTGGATCAGCTTGGAGGATATGGAGGTGTTTGTTCAGGATATGTATTACATCTTGAGATTGTGGTGAGTATGTCAAGATCAGCCGGGTAGTTTCATCTTTGGTTTTCCTCTTTTTTTGTAAAAGGTCCTGTCTGTTGGTACGGTTAGCCCTTTGTCTTGCTTTTTTAATACTTTGGTTGCTGTATCCTCTTTGTTGCAGTCTTTGTTGTAATTCATCTGCTCGATGTTCATATGATGTCATATCTGAGCAGTTCCTCTTAATTCTTAGAAATTCTCGTATCGGTAGTGCTTTGATAGTATTGGGTGAATGTCCGCTAGTAGCGTGAAGGATATTATTAGTAGCAGTCTTCTTTCTGAAGAGGTCTGTTTGAATTGCCCCAGATTCACCTTTGGATATTTTTAGATCCAGAAATGTGACTTCTTCAGTATTATACTCATATGTGAGTTTTATGTTTAGATCATTGTTGTTAAGTTTGTTCAGGAATTCAATCAGTGTGTTTGTTGATCCTTCCCATAAGAAGAACACGACATCTATATAACGGAGCCACAGGGGGATATGGTTGGTAAATAGTGCATGTTCATCTGAGAACACTATCTGTTGCTCCCACCAGCCCAGGAAAGGATTTGCATATGTTGGTGCACATGACGTGCCCATCGCGGTACCTCTGACCTGTAGATAGAATTGTTGATCAAATATGAAATAATTGTGATGTAAGATAAATTTCAACAGTTCCAATATGAAATTTTCGTGAGCTTTATCTTCGCTTGATGAGGACTCTTAAAAGCTTTGTACAGCTTTAATACCCAGTTGATGGTCTATGCTGGTGTACAATGCTTCAACATCTGCCATGAATAGAATGGTGTTTTCATTCATATGGATGTTTTCTACATAATGTAGGACTTCCATGGTGTCTCTTACGAATGATGGTAACTGAGTAACAAATTCCCTTAGTCTATAGTCAATGTATTGACTCACCTTCTCTGTTAAGTTATTAATACCTGAGACAATGGGATGCCCTGGGGGCATAGTAGGATTTTTGTGAACTTTGGGTATGGCATAGAACGTGGCAATTTTCAGTTCATGTACTGTTAGAAATGTATTTTCTTTAGGTGTTATGATTTGATCTTTCGTGGCATTGGTTATTATTTTATTGTACTTTATAATTTTGAGTAGGGTCAAATAATAGTTTTGCATAGCAGTCCTTATTACGAAGTTGTTTATGTACTTCTCGTAAATAAAGGTCCATTGGCCAGGTCACCACATTGCCACCTTTGTCCGAATTTTTAATTAGTACATTGTCCCATTTTTGCATCTTTCGTAATGTCTTTGTTTCTGGCGAAGTTAAGTTTGTTTGTAACAATTGTAACACTGAAAGCATCATTTATCCCATCACCTGCAGCTGTGATCTGTACTATATAGGCATGACCTCTAGAAAAGTTTGCATTAGGATGCTTGAACATCTCAGTAATGTAAGAAATGCTGAAAGGGACCTAAGAAATCACAAAAACATCACAAGCGTGGCAGCCCATTTCTTAATCATGGGAAAACATCAGAATTCCACTGTTTTGGCATAGAAAAAATATCTCTGGGAATCAGAGAAGTTTGGAAAAACTTTATTGAAGAAAGAAAGCCACTGGATCTACCTTATGAATTCTGTCTTTCCAAAAAGACAAGTGGTTTTTCACATAGGCAAAACACCCTAAATTAACCCCTGGCATACTGGCTGCAAGTCTTCCAACACATACAAATGATATGTATTCAATCAATTCCGCTTAAAAAAAATAATAATAATAAGCACTTTTACACTAAAAATAAGCTAAGTCAATATCCCAACAAACAGACATGACCACATATCCCATAAAGTCCCTTAAAGAGACATATTTATCTAAATGTTTTGGCGTACAATAGGTTAATTGTATACATATCATCTATTAGCATTATTACACCCTATTAAAAAGGAAATATCAATATAAGACCCTTAAATTTATGAAATAATCGATAATAAACACACAATATTTCCATTTTGTTGGTTTTTAATCATGAATATTTTTTTAATTACAATACCAGGAGATTAAAAAAGGCACATAATGATTTTGTGTTGTTTTGGGGATTTAACAATTGCAAGCTTCAGTGTTATTATCATCAAAATCAAAAGTATTTTGTGATTGTGATCACTGGAAAAATACACATCCAGTGTTCAGGAATCGGTATCTGCTAAAAATAAGCGCAAGATAGTATTTAACCCTGAAGCAAACACACAGGTACCACATTATTTTGGATTTCTGTTGTTTTAAACCTTAAAGCGACACTGAACCCAAATTTTTTCTTTTGTAATTCAGATAGAGCATGCAATTTTAAGCAAATTTCTAATTGACTCCTATTATCAAATTGTCTTCATTCTCTTGGTATCTTTATTTGAAATGCAAGAATATAAGTTTAGATGCCGGCCCATTTTTGGTGAACAAACTGGGTTGTTCTTGCTGATTGGTGGGGATAAATTCACCCACCAATAAACAAGTGCTTTCCATGGTTCTGAACCAAAAAATAGCTTAGATGCCTTCTTTTTCAAATAAAGAAAGAAAGAGAACGAAGAAAAATTAATAATAGGTGTAAATTTGAAAGTTGCTTAAAATTGCATGCCCTTTCTGAATCACAAAAGAAAAAATTTGGGTTCAGTGTCCCTTTAATATAATGGATCATATTTATTAATGTAATATTATAGTAGGGTTGCCAGCATTTTTTGTTGTTTCCTGTCTCCCATATTTGGGTATCTATTTCCCAATTTTCTCCCAACCATTACATAAAAAACCACAGACATTAAGAAAAACAGTTCAGACTTATTTTTTTCTTTTCTTTAATTGCATAATTGTTTTAAGGCCTCCTGGGCGGTATATATGTAGGCAGAGTAGTGCACTAAGCATAATAGAGAGAAGGCCAGAGTGTTTGCTTGATGGTGAGTGCTGCTTTTTCACTACCGCTGCTATTACGAGTCTTGTAAGTACAGCTGTACCGCACACTTTTTTTGGCCGTCACGCAGCATAACTACCGCACCTTTTAAAACGACCTTTTTCAATTGGACTTCCACAGCGCTGGTATTACGAGTCCGGCCAAAAAGTGAGTGGTACAGCCCATAACTACAAGATCTGTACCATCAACTGAAAGTCAGTAGTTATGGGTTTTATGTTACAGAGCTGTAGCATAAAACTCATAACTAAAGTGTTACAAAGTACACTAACACCCATAAACTACCTATTAACCCCTAAACCGAGGCCTTCCCGCATCGCAAACACTAATATAAAATTATTAACCCCTAATCTGCCGCTCCGGACATTGCCACCACTATAATAAACATATTAAACCACCGCACTCCCGTATCTCAAACACTAGTTACATTTTATTAACCCCTAATCTGCTGCCCCCAAAATCCCGACACCTAACTACACTTATAAACCCCTAATCTGCTACCCCCAATGTCGCCGCCACTATACTAAAGTTATTAACCCCTAAACCTAACCCTAAATCTAACCCTAACCCTAACACCCACTAACTTTAACATAATTAAAATAATTCCAAAATTAAATTATAATTGATACCTAAATCATTCCTATTTAAAACTAAATAAATACTTACCCTTAAAATAAAACCTAAGATAGCTACAATATAACTAATAGTTACATTGTATCTAACTTATGTTTTATTTTTATTTCACAGGTAAGTTTGTATTTATTTTAACTAGGTATATTAGTTATTAAATAGTTATTAACTATTTGCTAACTACCTAGTAAAAATAAATACAAATTTACCTGTTAAATAAAACCTAGCCTGTCTTACAGTTAAACCTAACATTACACTAAAATTAAATAAATTAAATTAAAATAATACTTATTTATTTATCTAAATTACAAAAAATAATAAACACTAAATTACACAAAATAAAAAAGAAATGATCAAATATTTAAACTAATTACACCTGGGGGCGGAGCCAACAGCCGAAACAACAAGACGTACTGTGCTAGAGCTCCTGCTGTTTGCTTATAAATCACCTATAATATTGGCAAGTTAGGATCTTTTATTTCTCAATATGTGCCCTTTAATGTATGGTGGAATGAGAGGAAAGGCAACATGGGTCAACAAAACAGAATAAGTGGCGATACAACACACACAAAGATCTCTCTGCTGTTTGGGATTTCGGCATAGAGTGAGCCGCCATCTTGGGGACGCCTAACCACCATCTCTTTGTTTTGAGAGACATCTTTCACTCCTTAACTGCCTTATAAGCTGTAATATGGAAGGGCAAATAGGAGCTGCGCTTCACAAATTGGGGCTTTTACTGGACTGTCACCGGCGAGCCCTTACCAGAGAGCTGAGAGCCGCCATGAACCTGCCACAGCCCGAGCCGCGACCAGTGGACAGTAAAGAGGTAGCAGGTTATTGCAACTTCGATAACCTAATTTGGAACCCGGATACCCATCTGGAGGCAGAGGAGGTATATCGCACAGCATTTCAGAAGCCTAGTCCTGAGCTGACAGAACGGATGCTTCTCTGTGAGCGACACAGCACTCTACAGCCTTTCAACGCGCATACAGATCCTGTGCAGCATTACACTACGCAGCTGAAGCCGGCTCAGAGTCAGATGAAAGACACGAGTGAGATCTGTTACCCGGAGGCCACGGTTCGCATTTCTAATGACAACATGGAGTTAGCTGATTCCAAGGACTCGGCCAAGGCCCTTTCTATTTATAATCTTCGGTGGCTTCAGAAACTTGATCTACACCTAAGACGCCTCAGAAGCCAGGTACCCCTTCAGGAGCTCTATCGGATGTCAGGAGTCCCTCAGATCTTGAAATGTGGAGTGGGATAACTGGCAGTTCGCCTTGCTTTGATGAGGTCTCTTTTGATCTCCGAGATTAGGCAGACTGTAGTGAGCTCATCGGTGTTATTCTGCAGTCGTCACATCACAGGACTCTATTAGAAGGGACCGTACATATATAACATGCTCGCTGTGCAAGTATTAATGACGACCTCTGAGTCTGATCTTCATATGTAGCCCTGTATAGACATACATAGCTTACTATAAACAAACCTTATGGCTCACTTATTTGCTCATAGTTACATCCATCCTAAACCGCAATGTTTTTGAGACTTTCCTCCACCATACTTTTTACCTATTTACCTTACTCCATTGCGGGCCCCTAATGTTTAATGCTCCCTGTGTTCAATACGCCTGTGACTGGTTGATTTATGTGTTCACGGTTTCTTATGTTGTTTAGATCGTAATAGTTTACACTGCCTACTCTCCCTATTGAATTATATAACAAGTCTATAGACACTTTACTGCACACTTGTTCAATTAAAAAAAAAAAAAAAAAAAAAAAAAAAAAGGTTTTTATGTCACCTTAAATATGTTAGTAGCACAAAATGAGGATTATTATATTTAACCAGTTCATGCGGTTATACCTGGAATTGTTTAATAAGTATTTTTATTTTGCATACTTATCCCACCCTCTGCCTATCCTATTGTCCTCCTATACATCTGCGCATACCCAAAATATGAGTATATTGACTTCCCACTTTTATACTTTCATAATAATGTACCCAGTGTAGCATGAGGTTTATTATACTTAAACTCTTATTAAGACCACAACTAATATTGTTTTGCATGTAAAATATATACTCTGATTCTGTTCTGCATACATGATTCAGGGAACTCTGCCTTTTGTTAGGACTGTTACGCCATATGTTTATGCTGTACACCTTATAGTAGATTGTATATTTCAGCTCCTTTCCCCTAGGAAATGTTTAATATATCTATACTGCTCTATATTATGATTTTTCTTATAAGAGGTTCACAGTCCCCCTATGGCACTCTCTTGGGTTCTCCATATATTATAACCCTGGCGACAGTCCGCCAGTAATTTATTACAGACTGACATGTCTATAACATGCAGTTGCTTCCGTCGCCCATGTATATAGTCACATATTTAGTTGTTATAGCAGCATGTTCCTACTAAGCATATAGATTCAGAGTTTTCTATAATATTTTTCTAGCATTTTACTTGCTTTCATATCCAAATATGGTCACATTTATTACTATATCCACTCAGAGCAAATTAATATCCCTTTCAATTACTAATTGGTTGACTATATACTGTCTGTTATTGTTAAGAGTAGTTTTCTGTCAGCTTATCACTAGGATACTATACTTTTACCTCGTTATACATGCTATAACTGCTATTGTACATCATTTCCTATACAATTCTTCCAACTCCATATCCCTCTTAGCTCCTAGTATCTGCATACTCACAGACAATCTGACCCATCTGCACACCTAAGACCCCCACTATTACGGTCTACTGCTGGTTGTTGTTTTGGACCCACAATGGGTAATACTACTCTGAACGGGGTTACTTGAGCACTACTGAGATATCCCTGTGGAGGCTATAATGGCCAGTATGGTACTCTCCTGACAATTAGAACTCCACGACATATTACTATGAGTATACGCAGGTAATATACCTGCTAACAGTTGCTTTTATTCTAAATACTAATCCTAAAATATTGGTTATAACCGTTACTATGTGCAGAATACTTGTATTGTTTATATATAGACTAGTTAACACAGTATACAATTGCATTTGCACCATCCTGTTGTAATTGTCTCTGATACCTTTCATATAACTGTAAGCAGACTATGTCCTATTACTCTCCGTGCCACTATCGGGACCCTTACTTCTTCAGGACTAGTACACTGCTATTAGAATGACATCTCTTCATGGTAGCTAGCCCAGGGGTACATCTCCCAGTCCCACACGGGTTCTGACTACACCACTTTAGATACTCACCCCCCATCCTAGAGCTCTCTACTCCATAAAGCTGAATAGTCCTACACCATGCATTTTCAGAACATTTTAACAGGCTCCGCCCTCCCATTTCCCCCCCATTATGAGCGGCTCTGGCCCGCTGCTTTCCCCCTACCCCCCATATACTCAGGCCTACGGGAGGCCTGACAACAGCCAACCCCCTACCCCTCATCACTTCTACCTTATAGAATATTTCTTATATTGGGGCAGGGACTACTAACTGCTAGCTATCAGTATTAAAAATCGAGGTCCCATCCCTATATGTACCAGTCACACGTTTATACATACAGTTATATACTCCACACTCCAGATCACAAAAAGCAGTACTATGATTTATGTTAACTGTCACTCATCTGTTTCTGAAATAGATATGTCTTATGGCAATGACTTACTCCTATATAAGTATGGCAACACTATGGATTAGAAACTATGATAACAAATATTACATTCGTACACCACTGCTTCAACTCCAGGTTATCTCCCAAATGTGATCTGTATAAGTTTTTTCTTCCTGCCTTTGTTGTATGACTGGACATATTCTTTGTTATGTTGTTTATACTTATTGCCTCAATAAAAAAAAAATATTTAAAAAAAAAACTAATTACACCTATAGCCCTATCAAAATAAAAAAGCCCCCCAAAATAAAAGAAACCCCTAGCCTACACTAAACTGCCAATGGCCCTTAAAAGGGCATTTTGCGGGGCATTGCCCCAAAGAAATCAGCTCTTTTACCTGTTAAAAAAAAATACAAACAACCCTCCAACAGTAAAACCCACCATCCACACAACCAACCCCCCCAAATAAAAACCTAAGCTCCCCATTGTCCTGAAAATGGCATTTGGATGGGCATTGCCCTTAAAAGGGTATTTAGCTCTTTTACATTGCCCAAACCCTAATCTAAAAATAAAACCCACCCAATAAACCCTTAAAAAAACCTAACACTAACCCCCGAAAATCCACTTACAGTTTTTGAAGACCGGACATCCATCCTCATCCAGCCGGGAGAAGTCTTCATCCAAGCGGCAAGAAGTCCTCAACGAACCCGGGAGAAGTCTTCATCCAAGCGGCAAAAAGTCATCCTCCAGGCGGGCAGAAGTCTTTATCCAGACGGCATTTTCTATCTTCATCCTTCCGACGCGGAGCGGCTCCATCTTCAAGACATCCAGTGCGGAGCATCCTCTTCATACGGTCCCAGCCGTACACTGAAGGTTCCCTTTAAGGGAAGTCATCCAAGATGGCATCCCTTGAATTCCGATTGGCTGATAGAATTCTATCAGCCAATCGGAATTAAAGGGTAAAAAATCCTGTTGGCTGATGCAATCAGCCAATAGAATTAAGCTTCAATACTAATGGCTGACCCAATCAGCCAATAGGATTGAGCTTGCATTCTATTGGCTGATTGGAACAGCCAATAGAATTGCATCAGCCAATAGGATTTTTTACCCTTTAATTCCGATTGGCTGATAGAATTCTATCAGCCAATCGGAATTCAAGAGACTCCATCTTGGATTACGTCCCTTAAAGGGAACCTTCAGTGTATGGCTGGGACAGTATGAAGAGGATGCTCCGCACCGGATGTCTTGAAGATGGAGTCGCTCCGTGTCGGACGGATGAAGATAGAAGATGCCGTCTGGATGAAGACTTCTGCCCGTCTGGAGGATTTCTTTTTGCCGCTTGGATGAAGACTTCTCCCGGCTTCTTTGAGGACTTCTTGCCGCTTGAATGAAGACTTCTTCCGGCTGGATGAGGATGGATGTCTATTCAAAAACTGTAAGTGGATCTTCGGGGGTTAGTGTTAGGTTTTTTAAGGATTTATTGGGTGGGTTTTATTTTTAGATTAGGGTTTGGGCAATGTAAAAGAGCTAAATGCCCTTTTAAGGGCAATGCCCATCCAAATGCCCTTTTCAGGGCAATGGGGAGCTTAGGTTTGTTTAGGTAGGTTTTTATTTAGGGGGGTTGGTTGTGTGGGTGGTGGGTTTTACTGTTGCGGGGTTGTTTGTACTTTTTTTAACAGGTAGAAGAGGTGATTTCTTTGGGGCAATGCCCCGCAAAAGGCCCTTTAAAGGGCTATTGGCAGTTTAATTTAGGCTAGGGGTTTTATTATTTTGGGGGGGCTTTTTTATTTTGATAAGGCTATTAGATTAGGAGTAATTCGTTTTTATTTTTGATAATTTCTTTTTTTATTTTGTGTAATTTAGTGTTTATTATTTTTTGTAATTTAGATAAATGTATTTTTTAAATTTAATGTATTTAATTTTAGTGTAATGTTAGGTGTTAGTGTAACTCAGGTTAGGTTTTATTTTACAGGTAAATTTGAATTTATTTTAACTAGGTAGCTAGTAAATAGTTAATAACAATTTACTAACTAGTCTACCTAGTTAAAATAAATTCAAACTTAGCTGTGAAATAAAAATAACACCTAAGCTACCTACAATGTAACTATTAGTTACATTGTAGCTAGCTTAGGGTTTATTTTACAGGTAAGTATTTATTTTTAAATAGGAATTATTTAGTTATTAATAGTAAGTTTAACTTAGAATTATTTAAATTATATTTGTTAGGGGTGTTAGGGTTACGTTAGGGTTAGAGTTAGGGTTAGGGTTAAGTTTTGGAGTAAATATATTTATTTAGTGTTAGTGATGTGGGAGGCCAGAGTTTTAGGGGTTAATAACTTTAGTATAGTGGCGGCAGCGACGTTGGGGCAGCAGATTAGGGGTTAATAAGTGTAGGTAGGCGGCAGCGAAATTGGGGGTGGCAGATTAGGGGTTAATAAATGTATGTAGGCAGCAGCGACGTTGGGGGCAGCAGATTAGGGGTTAATACATTTATGTAGGTGTCGGCGAGGTCGGGGGCAGCAGATTAGAGGTGTTTATACGGGGTTTATGTTAGGGTGTTAGGTTTAAACATACATTTTTTTTCCCCCGTAGACTTTAATGGGGCTGTGTTACGGAGCTTTACGCTCCGTTATTGCAGGTGTTAGGCTTTTTTTTGCCGGCTTTCCCCATTGAAGTCTATGGGGAAATCGTGCATGACCACGTAAAAGCAGCTCAAAGCAGCGCTGGTATTTGTGTGAGGTATGGATCTCAACGCTGCCATATTGCTCACAAACGCCGTTTTTTGGCAAACCTGTAGCGTTATTAAAGTTGAGCGGTGGAAATAACTTGGAAGTTAGTAGCGAGCCAGCCATAACGCAAAACTCGTAATCTGGCCGTCAGTATTTTATTGATATAATCATTTGTCTTTATTTGGTTTATTAAGAGTGGATAATCAATATTGTTTGTGGTCCAGGTTACTTGCAGATTTTGGGTTTTTTACTTTTATATGTATCCAACCATGATATAGTATAGACTTCTGAGCTTCTTTATTGTTGTTTGTAAGCATGGTGTCCTGCAGGCAGTGTTAGAGTCCTTGTCAGAGAAGTTGTTTCGAATAATTTGCAAAAAGTCTACTGGGCAGCAAAATTTGATTTGAATTAGGCAGACTCTGTCTGACTCATATCAGAACAGCTCTGACTAATTAATGTAGCAAATTACTCAATAGTACTCTAATGTATATAATAAACATTAAAGATTCAAGATTTGTAACAACAGTACTGAGTAGGGATGGGCAAATGTTTCGTAAAATTCAAAAACTTTAACTAATGTTAACACATTAGTTTGTCTCAAATTTGTACAACATTCTAACATTCGTTTAATAATAAATTGAAATTTAATATTCAAATAGAATTCTTTTAATTCAATTCGAATTATGCAATATTGGAATTCAAAAAATCTAATTTATATATTTCTAATAGTATTTCTAATGCTTTCTTTTAATGTAATATTCAAATGATGCAATATTCGAAATAGAAACATTCAAATTGAAATATTTGTATCTATTATGTATCACTTTACTAAATTCCCTACCACATGAACTATTGAATAGTGATGTCGCGAACTGTTCGCCGGAGAACAGTTCCCGGCGATCTTAGCTTGTTCGCCTTCATCGCGGCGGACGAACATATGCGATGTTCGATCCGCCCCCTATTCGTCATCATTGAGGAAACTTTGACCCTGTATCTCACAGTCTGCAGACACATTTCAGTCAATCAGCAGCAGACACTCCCTCCCAGACCCTCCCAGCTCCTGGGCAGCAGCCATTTTAGATTCATTACGATCCTGCATTCTTAGTGAGAGGAGGTTTAGTGCTGCTGCTGGTGATTTTATAGGGAAATAGATAGCTAGGCTAGTGTATTCAGTGTCCACTACAGTCCTGAAGGACTCATCTAATCTCTGCTGTAAGGACAGCACCCCAAAAAGCCCTTTTTAGGGCTAGAACTTCAGTCGTTTTTTTTTGTTTTGTTTTTTTGTAATTTTATTTGCATTTGCCTGCCTGTCAGCCTGTGTGTGAGGCTCACAGCATATACTGTGATTAATTCTTCTGTGCCACCACTTATATCTGGTTAACATTAGTGTAAATTTAAAAAAAAAAATTTACATCATTTTGCTAGTGTAATCTAATTTCATTTTCCATCAGGCCTGTGTGTCAGGCTCACAGCATATACTGTGATTAATTGCTCTGTGCCACCACTTACATCTGGTTAACATTAGTGTAAATTAAAAAAAAAAAACTTTTACATCATTTTGCTAGTGTAATCTAATTTCATTTTCCATCAGGCCTGTGTGTCAGGCTCACAGCATATACTGTGATTAATTGATCTGTGCCACCACTTATATCTGGTTAACATTAGTGTAAATTAAAAAAAAAAAAACTTTTACATAATTTTGCTAGTGTAATCTAATTTCATTTTCCATCAGGCCTGTGTGTCAGGCCCACAGCATATACTGTGATTAATTGCTCTGTTTTCCACCACTTATATCTGGTGTAACATTAGTGTAAATTTAAAAAAAAAACTTTTACATCAGTCTGCTATTGTTATTTAATTTTAGTTGCCAGGCCAGCGTGCCACTAGTGCCAGCCTGTGTGTCAGGCTCCCAGCATATACTGTGCCTACTTCCATCCTCAGTGCCACCACTCCTATCTGGTGTAACATTAGTGTAAATTTTGTAAAAAAAAACTTTTACATCAGTCTGGTATTGTTATTTAATTTTAGTTGCCAGGCCAGCGTGCCACTAGTGCCAGCCTGTGTGTCAGGCTCCCAGCATATACTGTGTCTGCTTCCATCCTCAGTGCCACCACTCCTATCTGTTGTAACATTAGTGTAAAAATTAAAAAAAAAAACTTTTACAACAGTCTTCTAGTGTTATTTAATTTTAGTTGCCAGGCCAGCCTGCCATTAGTGCCAGCCTGTGTGTCAGGTTCCCAGCATATACTGTGCCTACTTCCATCCTCAGTGCCACCACTCCTATCTGGTGTAACATTAGTGTATCTTTCTTCTGTTAAGTGTGATCAGTCCACGGGTCATCATTACTTGTGGGATATTATCTGCTCCCCTACAGGAAGTGCAAGAGGATTCACCCAGCAGAGCTGCTATATAGCTCCTCCCCTCTACGTCACCTCCAGTCATTCTCTTGCACCCAGCAACTAGATAGGTCGTGTGAGAGGACTATGGTGATTATACTTAGTTTTATATCTTCAATCAAAAGTTTGTTATTTTAAAATAACACCGGAGTGTGTTATTACCTCTCTGGCAGAGTTTGAGGAAGAATCTACCAGAGTTTTGCTATGATTTTAGCCGGAGTAGTTAAGATCATATTGCTGTTTCTCGGCCATCTGAGGAGTGAGGTAAAACTTCAGATCAGGGGACAGCGGGCAGATGAATCTGCATAGAGGTATGTAGCAGTTTTTATTTTCTGACAATGGAATTGATGAGAAAATCCTGCCATACCGATATAATGTCATGTATGTATACTTTACACTTCAGTATTCTGGGGAATGGTACTTCACTAGAATTACACTGTAAGAAAGACATAAAGTTGTTTAATAACTAGAGATTATGTTTAATGTTTTTGCTGGAATGTAAAATCATTTTCATTTACTGAGGTACTGAGTGAATAAATGTTTGGGCACTATTTTTCCACTTGCAGTTGCTTAAATCTGTTTTTTCTGTCAGTTTCTGTTCTCCCTCACTGCTGTGTGTGTGGGGGAGGGGCGCTTTTACTATGCATCAAATATTTTCTCTCAGCAGAGCTGTGAGAATTATAGTTTGACTGAGATAAAAACGTTTATTCTGTAATTTGTTTCCTGCTTTCAGAAATTGTTATCTTTGCTAATGGGATTAAACCTTTGCTAAAACTGTATATTCTGACAAAGATTGATGCTATAACTTAATTATTTTAACTGTTATAATTTTTTTCTGTGCTTCTTAAAGGCACAGTTCGTTTTCATATTATTTGTAAATTACTTTGAAAAGTATTTTCAAGTTGCTGTTTATTTGCTAGTGTGTTAAACATGTCTGATTCAGAGGAATATCTCTGTGCTATATGTGTTAATGCCAAACTGGAGCCCAATAGAAATTTATGTACTAAATGTATTGATGCTATTTTAAAAAACAGTCAATCTGTACAAATTGAACATATTTCACCAAACAACGAGGGGAGAGTTATGCCGACTAACTCGCCTCACGTGTCAGTACCTGCATCTCCCGCTCAGGAGGTGCGTGATATTGTAGCGCCGAGTACATCTGGGCGGCCATTACAAATCACATTACAAGATATGGCTACTGTTATGACTGAAGTTTTGGCTAAACTACCAGAACTAAGAGGTAAACGTGATCACTCTGGGGTGAGAACAGAGTGCGCTGATAATGCAAGGGCCATGTCTGATACTGCGTCACAGTTTGCAGAACGTGAAGACGGAGAGCTTCATTCTGTGGGTGACGGTTCTGATCCAAATAAACTGGACTCAGACATTTCAAATTTTAAATTTAAGCTTGAGAACCTCCGTGTGTTACTAGGGGAGGTATTAGCGGCTCTGAATGATTGTAACACTGTTGCAATCCCAGAGAAAATGTGTAGGTTGGATAAATATTTTGCGGTACCGACGAGTACTGACGTTTTTCCTATACCTAAGAGACTTACTGACATTGTTACTAAGGAGTGGGATAGACCCGGTGTGCCTTTCTCACCCCCTCCTATATTCAGAAAGATGTTTCCAATAGACGCCGCCACACGGGACTTATGGCAAATGGTCCCTAAGGTGGAGGGAGCAGTTTCTACTTTAGCTAAGCGTACCACTATCCCAGTGGAGGATAGCTGTGCTTTTTCAGATCCAATGGATAAAAAATTAGAGGGTTACCTTAAGAAAATGTTTGTTCAACAAGGGTTTATATTGCAACCTCTTGCATGTATTGCGCCTGTCACGGCTGCAGCAGCATTTTGGTTTGAGTCTCTGGAAGAGACACTTCAATCATCCACACTAGATGACATCACACACAAACTTAAATTCCTTAAGTTAGCTAATTCATTTATTTCAGATGCCGTAGTACATTTAACTAAACTTGCGGCTAAAAATTCAGGATTCGCCATTCAGGCACGCAGAGCTCTGTGGCTGAAATCCTGGTCAGCTGATGTTACGTCTAAATCTAAATTGCTTAATATTCCTTTCAAAGGGCAGACCTTATTCGGGCCCGGCTTGAAAGAGATTATTGCTGACATTACAGGAGGTAAAGGTCATGCCCTGCCTCAGGACAAGGCCAAAGCCAAGGCTAGACAGTCCAATTTTCGTTCCTTTCGTAATTTCAAAGCAGGAGCAGCATCAACTTCCTCTGCACCAAAACAGGAAGGAGCTGTTGCTCGCTACAGACAAGGCTGGAAACCTAACCAGTCCTGGAACAGGGGCAAACAGGCCAGAAAACCTGCTGCTGCCCCTAAGACAGCATGAATTGAGGGCCCCCGATCCGGGACCGGATCTAGTGGGGGGTAGACTTTCCCTCTTCGCCCAGACTTGGGCAAGAGATGTTCAGGATCCCTGGGCGTTAGAGATCATATCTCAGGGATACCTTCTGGACTTCAAATCCTCTCCCCCAAGAGGGAGATTTCATCTGTCAAGGTTGTCAACAAACCTAACAAAGAAGGAAGCGTTTCTACGCCGCGTACAAGATCTTTTATTAATGGGAGTGATCCATCCAGTTCCGCGGTTGGAACTAGGACAAGGGTTTTACTCAAATCTGTTTGTAGTTCCCAAAAAAGAGGGAACCTTCAGGCCAATCTTGGATTTAAAGATCCTAAACAAATTCCTAAGAGTTCCATCGTTCAAGATGGAAACTATTCGAACATTTTTGCCCATGATCCAAGAGGGTCAGTACATGACCACAGTGGATTTAAAGGATGCTTACCTTCACATACCGATTCACAAAAGCCATTACCGGTATCTAAGGTTTGCCTTTTTGACAGGCATTACCAGTTTGTAGCTCTTCCATTCGGACTGGCTACGGCTCCAAGAATCTTCACAAAGGTTCTGGGCACTCTTCTGGCGGTACTAAGACCGCGAGGAATTTCAGTAGCTCCGTACTTAGACGACATACTGATACAAGCTTCAAGCCTTCAAACTGCCAAATCTCATACAGAGATAGTACTGGCATTTCTAAGGTCGCATGGATGGAAAGTGAACGAAAAGAGAAGTTCTCTCTTTCCACTCACAAGAGTTCCCTTCCTGGGGACTCTGATAGATTCTGTACAAATGAAGATTTACCTAACAGAGGACAGGTTAACAAAACTTCAAAGTGCATGCCGTGTCCTTCATTCTATTCAACACCCATCAGTAGCTCAATGCATGGAGGTAATCGGACTAATGGTAGCAGCAATGGACATAGTTCCTTTTGCACGCCTATATCTCAGACCACTGCAACTGTGCATGCTAAGTCAGTGGAATGGGGATTACTCAGATTTGTCCCCCACTCTAAATCTGAATCAAGAGACCAGAAATTCTCTTCTATGGTGGCTTTATCGGCCACATCTGGCCAGGGGAATGCCATTCAGCAGGCCAGACTGGTCAATTGTAACAACAGACGCCAGCCTACTAGGTTGGGGCGCTGTCTGGAATTCTCTGAAGGCTCAGGGACTATGGAATCAGGAGGAGAGTCTTCTTCCAATAAACATTCTGGAATTGAGAGCAGTCCTCAATGCTCTTCTGGCTTGACCCCAGTTAACAACTCGGGGGTTCATCAGGTTCCGGTCGGACAACATCACGACTGTAGCTTATATCAACCATCAGGGAGGGACAAGAAGCTCCCTAGCAATGATGGAAGTATCGAAGATAATTCGCTGGGCAGAGTCTCACTCTTGCCACCTGTCTGCAATCCACATCCCGGGAGTGGAGAACTGGGAGGCGGATTTCTTAAGTCGTCAGACTTTTCATCCGGGGGAGTGGGAACTTCATCCAGAGGTCTTTGCCCAAATACTTCGACGTTGGGGCAAACCAGAGATAGATCTCATGGCGTCTCGACAGAACGCCAAGCTTCCGCGCTACGGGTCCAGATCCAGGGATCCGGGAGCGGTCCTGATAGATGCCTTGACAGCACCATGGACCTTCAGGATGGCTTATGTGTTTCCACCTTTCCCGATGCTTCCTCGATTGATTGCCAGAATCAAACAGGAGAAAGCATCAGTGATTCTAATAGCGCCTGCATGGCCTCGCAGGACTTGGTATACAGATCTGGTGGACATGTCATTCTGTCCACCTTGGTCGTTACCTCTGAAACAGGACCTTCTGATTCAGGGTCCTTTCAAACATCAAAATCTAACTTCTCTGAAGCTGACTGCTTGGAAATTGAACGCTTGATCTTATCAAAGCGTGGTTTTTCTGAGTCAGTTATTGATACCTTAATACAGGCTAGGAAGCCTGTTACCAGAAAGATTTACCATAAAATATGGCGTAAATACCTATATTGGTGCGAATCCAAAGGTTACTCTTGGAGTAAGGTTAGGATTCCTAGGATATTGTCTTTTCTACAAGAAGGTTTAGAAAAGGGGTTATCCGCTAGTTCCTTAAAGGGACAGATCTCAGCTCTGTCCATTCTGTTACACAAGCGTCTGTCAGAAGTTCCAGACGTTCAGGCTTTTTGTCAGGCTTTGGCCAGGATTAAACCTGTGTTTAAAGCTGTGGCTCCACCATGGAGTTTAAACCTTGTTCTTAACGTCTTTACAGGGTGTTCCGTTTGAACCCCTTCATTCCATTGTTATAAAGTTGTTATCTTGGAAAGTTCTATTTTTAATGGCTATTTCCTCGGCTCGAAGAGTCTCTGAGTTATCAGCCTTACATTGTGATTCTCCTTATTTGATTTTTCACTCGGATAAGGTAGTTCTGCGTACTAAACCTGGGTTCTTACCTAAGGTAGTCACTAACAGGAATATCAATCAGGAGATTGTTGTTCCATCCTTGTGCCCAAATCCTTCTTCGAGGAAGGAACGTCTTTTGCACAATCTGGATGTAGTTCGTGCCCTTAAATTTTATTTACAGGCAACTAAAGATTTTCGACAAACGTCTTCCCTGTTTGTCGTTTACTCTGGTCAGAGGAGAGGTCAAAAAGCTTCTGCTACCTCTCTCTCTTTTTGGCTTCGTAGCATAATTCGTTTAGCTTATGAGACTGCTGGACAGCAGCCTCCTGAAAGAATTACAGCTCATTCCACTAGAGCTGTGGCTTCCACTTGGGCCTTTAAGAATGAGGCCTCTGTTGAACAGATTTGCAAGGCTGCAACTTGGTCTTCGCTTCATACTTTTTCCAAATTTTACAGATTTGACACTTTTGCTTCCTCGGAGGCTATTTTTGGGAGAAAGGCTCTTCAGGCAGTGGTTCCTTCTGTATAAAGAGCCTGCCTATCCCTCCCGTCATCCGTGTACTTTTGCTTTGGTATTGGTATCCCACAAGTAATGATGACCCGTGGACTGATCACACTTAACAGAAGAAAACATAATTTATGCTTACCTGATAAATTCCTTTCTTCTGTAGTGTGATCAGTCCACGGCCCGCCCTGTTTTTTAAGGCAGGTAAATATTTTTTAAATTATACTCCAGTCACCACTACACCCTTGGCTTCTCCTTTCTCGTTGGTCCTTGGTCGAATGACTGGAGGTGACGTAGAGGGGAGGAGCTATATAGCAGCTCTGCTGGGTGAATCCTCTTGCACTTCCTGTAGGGGAGCAGATAATATCCCACAAGTAATGATGACCCGTGGACTGATCACACTACAGAAGAAAGGAATTTATCAGGTAAGCATAAATTATGTTTTTTTTTTAAAAAAAACTTTTGCATCAGTCTTCTAGTGTTATTTAATTTTAGTTGCCAGGCCAGCCTGCCACTAGTGCCAGCCTGTGTGTCAGGCTCCCAGCATATACTGTGCCTACTTCCATCCTCAGTGCCACCACTCCTATCTGTTGTAACATTAGTGTAAAAATTTACTAGTGTAATCTAATTGAAGTTGCCTGCCTTCCAGCGTGTGTGCCAGGCCCACTTGCCAACTAGTGCAACCAATCATATTTGTTGTAACAGTAGTGTAAATATGTAAAATAAAAATATTTTGGACTGTGAAACATCAGTCTGCTATTGTAATCTTATTGCATTTGCCTGCTTGCCAGCGTGTGTGCCAGGCCCACTTGCCAAGTTAGTGGCACCACTCATATTTGTTGTTGTTGTTTGTTGTAACAGTAGTTTAAATATTTAAAAAATAAACATTTTTGTCTGTGAAACATCAGTCTGCTTTTTTGTGTCAGGCTCACAATGTATACTGTGCCCACTTGCCCAGTGCCACCACTCATATCTTGTTTAATAGTAGTGTAAGTGTACATTTAAAAAAAAAAAAATTTGGGGATTGTGAAACATCAGTCTGCTTTTTTGTGTCAGGCTCACAGCGTATACTGTGCCCACTTGCCCAGTGCCACCACTCATATTTTGTTTAATAGTAGTGTAAGTGTACATTTAAAAAAAAATGACAGGCAGAGGCAGGCCAACCCCCAGGTGCCGTCGTGGTCGTGGTGCTGTGATTCCCTTTGACCCTACAACTATGCACAATGTTCAGAGGCCACGTGCCATGAACGTGAAAAGTTCTGAGGAGGACCTAGTTGAATGGCTAACACAGGACACCCAATCTTCTACAGCTTCCGCTCCTAACCTTGACGCACCATCCACCTCCAGCTTAGCTTCGGGCACCTCTCAAGTAACCAGTGCCACTCGCCCGCCTGCCACCACCACCAACACTAGCACCACAGCCGCTTCACTTGATCTGTCAGAGGAGTTATTGACACATCATTTGGAAGAAATGAGTGATGCGCAACCATCATTGACAGAGGATGTAGATAACAGTATATGTCTCAGTCAGGCAGCATTACAGACATGGACGTACGGTGTGATGATGATGATGATGATGTTGTACCCGCTGCTGCTTCCTTTGTTGATTTGTCAGATACACGTGAAGCGGTTGATGATGATGCGTCCGTGGATGTCACGTGGGTGCCCGCTAGAGGAGAAGAAGAAGAGGGGAAAGTTCAGCTGGGGAGACAGAGAGGAGGAGGAGACGAGTTGGAAGCAGGGGGAGGTCGTCGCAAGGAGCTAGTGGCACAGTCAGACAGCATGCATCGGCACCCGGGGTCAGCCAGACAGCATGCCAATCAACGCATGCTGTTGCCACCACCAGAATGCCGTCATCGCAGAGCTCAGCAGTGTGGCATTTTTTTTGTGTGTCTGCCTCTGACAACAGCGATGCCATTTGCAACCTGTGCCAAAAGAAACTGAGTCGTGGGAAGTCCAACACCCACCTAGGTACAACTGCTTTGCGAAGGCACATGGTCTCACATCACAAACGCCAATGGGATGAACACATGAGTAGAAGCAGCACACAAACTCAAAGCCGCCATCCTCCTCCTGGTCCAGCATCTTCAGCCACGTCAACCACTGCTGTCCTTCTTGCCCCCTCTCAACCATCCGCCACTCAGTCTCTCTTAAGTAGCAGTTCCTGGTCATCTGCCCACAGTCAGGTGTCTGTCAAGGACATGTTTGAGTGTAAGAAGCCAATTTCCCAAAGTCACCCCCTTGCCCGGCGTCTGACAGCTGGCTTGTCTGAACTCTTAGCCCGCCAGCTTTTACCATACAAGCTGGTGGAGTCTGAGGCGTTCAAAAAATTTGTAACTATTGGGACACCGCAGTGGAAGGTACCCGGCTGAAATTTCTTTTCACAAAAGGCAATCCCCAACCTGTACTCGATTGTGCGAAAGGAAGTAATGGCATGTCTGGCACACAGCATTGGGGCAAGGGTCCATCTGACCACTGATAGCTGGTCTGCAAAGCATGGTCAGGGCAGGTATATCACCTACACTGCGCATTGGGTAAACCTGCTGACGGCTGACAAGCATGGAATGCGTGTCTCTGCAGAGGAGTTGGTGACACCGCCACGACTTGCAGGCAGGCCTGCTGCTACCTCCTCTACTCCTCTTACTCCATCCTCTTCCATAACCTCTTCCTCGGCTGAGTCCTCTTCTGCTGCTGCGTCTTGCTCCACATCAACGGCACCCCCCCAGCTCCCCAGGTACTATTCAACATCCCGGATATGGCAGTGTCACGCCGTCTTGGGGTTGACTTGCCTGAAAGCCGAGAGTCACACAGCACCAGCACTCCTGTCCGCCCTGAACGCACAGGTGGATCTGTGGCTGACTCCACACCAACTGGAGATTGGCAAAGTTGTTTCTGACAATGGAAGTAATTTGGTGGCGGCATTGAAATTTGGCAAGTTGACACATGTGCCGTGCATGGCACATGTGTGTAATTTGATTGTACAACGCTTTGTGTATAAGTACCCAGGCTTACAGGACGTCCTGAAGCAGGCCAGGAAGGTGTGTGGCCATTTCAGGCATTCCTACACGGCCATGGCGCACTTGTCAGATATCCAGCGGCGAAACAACCTGCCAGTGAGGCACTTGATTTGCGACAGCCCGACACGTTGGAATTCAACGCTCCTAATGTTCGACCACCTGCTACAACAAGAAAAAGCTGTTAACGAGTATTTGTATGACCGGGGTGCTAGGACAGCCTCTGGGGAGCTGGGGATTTTTTTGCCACGTTACTGGACGCTCATGCGCAATGCCTGTAGGCTTATACGTCCTTTTGAGGAGGTGAAAAACCTAGTCAGTCGCACCGAAGGCACCATCAGTGACATCATACCATTTGTTTTCTTCCTGGAGCATGCCCTGCGAAGAGTGCTGGATCAGGCCGTAGATGAGCGTGAAGAGTAAGAGGAAGAGTTGTGGTCTCCATCACCACCAGAAACAGCCTTATCAGCATCGCTTGCTGGACCAGCGGCAACGCAGGAAGAGGATTGTGAGGAAGAGGAGTCAGAGGAGGAATGTGGCTTTGAGGAGGAGGAGGAAGACCAAGCACAACAGGCATCCCAGGGTGCTTGTTGTTGTCACCTATCTGGTACCTGTGCTGTTGTACGTGGCTGGGGGGAAGAAGATACCTTCAGTGAGATCAGTGAGGACGATGAACGGGACATGATTAGCTCGACATCCAACCTTGTGCAAATGGGGTCTTTCATGCTGTCGTGCCTGTTGAGGGACCCTCGTATAAAAAAGCTGAAGGAGAACGACCTGTACTGGGTGTCCACGCTACTAGACCCCCGGTATAAGCATAAAGTGACTGAAATGTTACCGAATTCCCGCAAGTCGGAAAGGATGGAGCAGTTCAAAAATAAAATTAAAAAGTATGCTTTACACAGCGTATAAGGGTGATGTCACAGCACAACGGGAATCTAACAGGGGAAGAGATGAAAGTAATCCTCCTCCTCCCACGACCACGCCGGCAAGGACAAGACGCTTTCCAGACGTGTTGTTGATGGAGAACATGCGGACCTTTTTAACTCCTATGCAAAGCCACAGCCCTTCGGGATCCAGCCTCAGAGAAAGACTCAACCGACAGGTAGCAGACTACCTCGCATTAACTGCGGATCTCGACACTGAGGAGCGATGGACCCCTTGACTACTGGGTGTGCAGGCTTGACCTGTGGCCTGAGCTATCCCAATTTGCAATCGAACTTCTGGCCTGCCCCGCTTCAAGTGTCCTGTCAGAAAGGACCTTCAGTGCAGCAGGAGGTATTGTCACTGAGAAGAGAAGTCGCCTAGGTCAAAAAAGTCTTGATTATCTCACCTTTATTAAAATGAATGGGGTAGGGATCCCGAAGGGACTGACATTGTGCGATACATTAGAGTAAAAAAGGCCTGATGAGATGAGCTGCCTTGGGCTACAAATGGTACACACGCTGCTGTATTTTATCTTCGAATGCCGGATGACTTGCGTGACTTATCAGCCAACAACTAGGGTTCAAGCCGCAATGTTTTAGGGCACTTTCTAACTGTCAAACAAACATCAATTTTTCTGGCCGCTGCTATAGCAGCGGCTTCAACAATACCTAATTTTTCAGGCATTTGTACATGCCTAATTTTTCTGGCCTCTGGTGCTGCACTGTGGCTACAAAACCCAAACAAAAAAAAAGGCACATAACAGTGATTAAACTGTTAAGAATAGTACTACTTAACACACCACTCATATCTGGTGGAACAGTAGATTGCACACGCAGTGCCCCAAATTTGAAGTAGGAGGACCAACCAAGCATCTTTTTCCATCTCCCGGTTCCTAAAAATTATCTCCGGGTTCCTAAAATTGCTGCCATACCTGTACTCGATTGTGCAAAAGGAAGTCATGGCATATGGGGTCTTTCATGCTGTCGTGCCTGTTGAGGGTCGGGGACCCTCGTATAAAAAGGCTGAAGGAGAACGACCTGTACTGGGTGTCCAAGCATCTTTTTCCATCTCCCGGTTCCTAAACATTATCTCTGGGTTCCTAAAATTGATGCCATACCTGTACTCTATTGTGCAAAAGGATGGCATATGTGGTATTTCATGCTGTTGTGCCTGTTGAGGGTCGGGGACACTCGTATAAAAAGGCTGAAGAAGAACGACCTGTACTTGGTGTCCAAGCATCTTTTTCCATCTCCCGGTTCCTAAAAATTATCTCCGGGTTCCTAAAATAATGCCATACCTGTACTCTATTGTGCAAAAGGATGGCATATGTGGTATTTCATGCTGTTGTGCCTGTTGAGCGTCTGGGACACTCGTATAAAAAGGCTGAAGGAGAACAACCTGTACTGGGTGTCCAAGCATGTTTTTCAATTTCCCGGTTCCTAAAAATTATCTCCGGGTTCCTAAAATCGATGCCATACCTGTACTCTATTGTGCAAAAGGATGTCATATGTGGTATTTCATGCTGTTGTGCCTGTTGAGGGTCGGGGACACTCGTATAAAAAAAGCTGATGGAGAACGACCTGTACTGGGTGTCCAAGCATGTTTTTTCAATTTCCCAGTTCCTAAAAATGATCTCCGGGTTCCTAAAATCGATGCCATACCTGTACTCTATTGTGCAAAAGGATGGCATATGTGGTGTTTCATGCTGTTGTGCCTGTTGTGGGTCGGGGACACCTGTATAAAAAGGCTGAAGGAGAACGACCTGTACTGGGTGTCCAAGCATCTCTTTCCATCTCCCGGTTCCTAAAAATTATCTTCGGGTTTCTAAAATCGATGCCATACCTGTACTCTATTGTGCAAAAGGATGGCATATGTGGTATTTCATGCTGTTGTGCCTGTTGAGGGTCGGGGACCCTCGTATAAAAAGGCTGAAGGAGAACGACCTGTACTAGGTGTCCAAGCATCCTTTTCCATCTCCCGGTTCCTAAAAATTATCTCCGGGTTCCTAAAATCGATGCCATACCTGTACTCTATTGTGCAAAAGGATGGCATATGTGGTATTTCATGCTTTTGTGCCTGTTGAGGGTCGGGGACACTCGTATACAAAGGCTGAAGGAGAACGACCTGTACTGGGTGTCCAAGCATGTTTTTTCAATTTCCCGGTTCCTAAAAATGATCTCCGGGTTCCTAAAATCGATGCCATACCTGTACTCTATTGTGCAAAAGGATGGCATATGTGGTGTTTCATGCTGTTGTGCCTGTTGAGGGTCGGGGACACCCGTATAAAAAGGCTGAAGGAGAACGACCTGTACTGGGTGTGCAAGCATCTTTTTCCATCTCCCGGTTCCTAAAAATTATCTCCGGGTTCCTAAAATCGATGCCATACCTGTACTCTATTGTACAAAAGGATGGCATATGTGGTATTTCATGCTGTTGTGCCTGTTGAGGGTCGGGGACCCTCGTATAAAAAGGCTGAAGGAGAACGACCTGTACTGGGTGTCCAAGCATGTTTTTCCATCTCCCGGTTCCTAAAAATTATCTCCGGGTTTCTAATATCGATGCCATACCTGTACTCTATTGTGCAAAAGGATGGCATATGTGGTATTTCATGCTGTTGTGCCTGTTGAGGGTCGGGGACCCTGGTATAAAAAGGCTGAAGGAGAACGACCTGTACTGGGTGTCCAAGCATCTTTTTCCATCTCCCGGTTCCTAAAAATTATTTCCGGGTTTCTAAAATCCATGCCATACCTGTACTCTATTGTGCAAAAGGATGGCATATGTGGTATTTCATGCTGTTGTGCCTGTTGAGGGTCTGGGACCCTCGTATAAAAAGGCTGAAGGAGAACGACCTGTACTGGTTGTTCAAGCATGTTTTTTCAATTTCCCGGTTCCTAAAAATTATCTCCGGGTTCCTAAAATCGATGCCATACCTGTACTCTATTGTGCAAAAGGATGGCATATGTGGTATTTCATGCTGTTGTGCCTGTTGAGGGTTGGGGACACTTGTATAAAAAGGCTGAAGGAGAATGACCTGTACTGGGTGTCCAAACATCTTTTTCCATCTCCCGGATGTAGCGGTACTCCACTAGGGGTTCTCCCTTCCTCTGTCCAAACCCAGGGGTGGCCACCGGATAGTGGGACCAGAGCTATAGTTGCTGAGACCGGGTCAAGCCAGCGGGTGTATCTCCCCCAGCTGGGCTGGTCTCAGTGGACTCCCAGTCAGGTAGCGTCCTCTCTGCCCTGCAACTCTTTCTTGGCGGGTATCGTCCCCTCTGCCTGTCTGCTTCTAGGCAGGAATAAATCCCCCTGCCAGGCTGCTTCTTGGCAGGAATAGATCCCTCTGCCTCCAAATAGTGGGACCAGGGCTATCGTGGCTGAGACCGGGGTCAAGCCAGCGGCTGTATCTCCCCCAGCTGTGCTGGTCTCAGTGGGCTCCCAGGCAGGTAGCGTCCCCTCTGCCTGTCTGCTTCTAGGCAGGAATAGATCCCTCTGCCTCAATGCACACTTCCAGCAGGTAGCATGCCCTCTGGTTTCTTATAGGCAGGAATCGATCCCTCTGCCTTGCTGCTCCTTTCAGAGGTGCTGCCAGAATGCAGGGTCAGAACCTCTGCAACTGGTATACCTGAAAAAATCAGACAGCACAAAAAGGCAATCCCGGACCCCAACCTGTACTCGATTGTGCGAAAGGAAGTAACCTTACCATGGGTCCAATCCCACATGTCTTATTGTTATACTCTGTCAGGGAAATTATATAACTATCAATCATATGTATCAAATATATATTGCATCTATTGATCTCTGTAATTCGTATCGATCAAATGTATATTGCATCTTTTGATCTATGTTATTCGTATCTATCAAATGTATATTGCATCTTTTTTCTACATGTAATTCGTATCTATCAAATGTATATTGCATCTTTTGATCTATGTAATTCGTATCTATCAAATGTATATTGCATCTTTTGATCTTCCTTGCGGCTCCTTTCAGGCAGGCCAGCTCTTTGCATACAGGCCCACAGACTCTGTAACAGATTTCTCTTGCAGGGAGAGGTGCATGTCTTATTGTCATACTCTGTCAGGGAAATTATATAACTATCAATCGTATCAATCAAATGTATATTGCATCTTTTGATCTATGTAATTCGTATCTATCAAATGTATATTGCATCTTTTGATCTATGTAATTCGTATCTATCAAATGTATATTGCATCTTTTGATCTGCCTTGCTGCTCCTTTCAGGCAGGCCAGCTCTTTGCATACAGGCCCACAGACTCTGTAACAGATCTCTCTTGCAGGGAGAGGTGCAGCCAGAATGCAGGGTCAGAACCTCTGCAACTGGTATACTTGATTGTGCGAAATGAAGTTACCTTACCATGGGTCACAGACCGCATGTCTTATTGTTATACTCTGTCAGGGAAATTATATAACTATCAATCGTATCAATCAAATATATATTGCATCTATTGATCTCTGTAATTCGTATCGATCAAATGTATATTGCATCTTTTGATCTATGTTATTCGTATCTATCAAATGTATATTGCATCTTTTCATCTATGTTATTCGTATCTATCAAATGTATATTGCATCTTTTGATCTATGTAATTCGTATCTATCAAATGTATATTGCATCTTTTAATCTATGTAATTCGTATCTATCAAATGTATATTGCATCTATTGATGTAATTCGTATCTATCAAATGTATATTGCATCTTTTGATCTATGTAATTCGTATCTATCAAATGTATATTGCATCTTTTGATCTATGTAATCTATGTATCTATCTATCTATCAAATCTATCGATCTCATGGTTGTGCAAATGGACTGTTTGCGGTTGTTTGCGGTGCGTTAAACGGGGAGTTTGGTCTGTCACTGTGAAGCGGGAGTAACCCTTACACTACCTGATCGATACAACATCATACCTGATGTTTTAAAGCACGTTATTCCAAACAATTTAGGAATGTTAGGTGATTTAGGCCCTTTATGGCTTAAAACCAGACTCTGCATCAACTATTTAATTTTCCATGGGAGTTTTGCCATGTATCCCCCTCCGGCATGCCACAGTCCAGGTGTTAGTCCCCTTGAAACAACTTTTCCATCACTATTGTGGCCAGAAAGAGTCCCTGTGGGTTTTAAAATTCGCCTGCCCATTGAAGTCAATGGTGGTTCGCCCGGTTCGCGGACATTTGCGGAAGTTCGTGTTCGTCGTTCGCGAACTTAAAATTTTAGGTTTGCGACATCACTACTATTGAACTTCTGAATAGTATTTGTTAAATCGAATGTTACATTCGAAATTTTGAATGTAACATTCGAATTTTCGAATTTGGACATTCGATCTAATTATGAACATTCAAAATCAAAAGTGATATTCGAAAACTGTAAATAATATTCGATTATAGAATATTTAAGAATATATGTTCTTATCAACATTCAATTATGTAAATTGAATCTCTACAATAATATTTGTTCTAACATTCAAATTTGAATATAAACACATTCGCCCCTTCTCTAGTACTAAGTACACTGTCAAAATAATCTATTCTTTGCTCAGATATTTGATTGATGTATTTACAAGTGCGATGCAGACAATTTCAACTGGACTTGGAGAAAAGCTATGACAATAATACTATCTGTAGTTATATAATTAGGATTTGGCATGTGGATTGTGAATACACATTCCATGTGCTTTATAACATGTTTTATACATTGTTTATTCCAGGAAGCAAGCACTTCTCTTGTGTTTGTTTGATACATTTTGTCTTCTCTCTTACAAATATTGTATCGTCCTTGTGTTGTACTTTTATCATTTGTACCCATAGACAGCGTTGCAGAATTTTTTCCTGAGAGCTGTTTATACAGCTATGCATGGTTCTGGCTGTGAAGGTAAGAAACCTACACTGCATTGATTATAATACTAAAAAAATGGCCCTGAATGTAACTGAAACAGGAGTTAGGAAGCAGCAGTCTTAAGACCGATGCTCCTTAACTCATATGCCTCCTCTAAAGGTGTCAGACATCAATCCGCCCGATCACATAAGATCGGGTTGATTGAAACCCACTGCTTGGCCGCAAATCTGCAGGTGGTGGCATTGCACAAACAGTTCACCAGAACTGCTTATGCAATGATAAATGCTGACATTGTATGCTGCTAAATTGCAGCTAAACCAGCTATTTCATATATACAAATAAACCTAAATGAGCAATTACCCATACACTTTATACTCTGCAGCTACTATAACAAGTAATTGGGAACACATTAAGGGAGATTCAATTTTGCAGTATAGTGTCTCATTAAGTAAACTAATTGGGGTCAATTTAACAGCATACGTTGTCTGCATTTAACATTGCACCATCAGTTCTTGCTTGTGCAATGCTGCCACCTGCAGATTCGCGGCCAATCGCCCGCTAGCGGGGGGTGTCAATCAACCCGATCGTATTGGATCGGGTTGATTTCCGGCGATGTATGTCTGCCACCTCAGAGCAGGTCGGACAGGTTATGGAGCAGTGGTCTTTTGCTTCATAACTTCTGTTTTCGGCGAGCATTTAGGCCTTTAGGCCATACGGAGCTTGATACATTGACCCCATTGACTTACCCAGTGTGATATACCTCTCCTTTGTGTAGAACCTCCCAAAAAGAAACCTACACCATGTTTTTGCCTTGACCTTGTTTTAGGAAGCTAATAGGAGCTGAAGCCTCCAACTTGCTATCCCATTCCCCATAATCTTTAGCCTGCACAGGTACTGTTTCAATAAGAGGCAAGTTTGATGTACTCTGTATTTTCAAAATGACTTTTGTGAATAAAATGTACTAACAATGTATGTATTCATTGTAAAAATATATTTATTTTTTTACATGTGATTATAGGATCTGGAACTCCTGCACTTACATTTGGAAGATGAGAGATTTTTTGATCTCTTTGGATATAGCGAGGAATCAGGGTCATGGCAATGTTTTATGTGCAACAATCCAGAAAAGGCAACTGGTAAGGAAGAAAGATCATTTTGAATGGCATACACATAGTAGTTATTATATATTATTACCTGTGATATCATCAATAAAATGCTCAATTTCTTTATAATTAGTTTTATTTGTTTTTTTCAGGATATCTTTCTCTCACTATTAGCTTTATGTTAATCTGTAGGAACAGCTAAAAAAAATGAAATTACTGTGTTCAAATGACTTCAAACTGCCTAAACTTTGAACTTTGAATTGGAAACTGCCTTCTGCGTTTTCTAATACATCAGAAACATTTGCTTTCCTTTGATGATTCTTTTTAGTGTATACAGTGTAATTTCAGACTTTGTATAACAAATTTCATCTATCTTCATGTAGCTATTTTCAGCAGCTTAATCTAACAAATGATGATCAATCTATATCTTCAAAAACAGTGGTTTCCTGGTTTTCTGGTATATCTCAAATCCCACTTTTAAACTATAAAACATTTTTTTCCCCTGAAAGTTTGTTTACAATTACAAATAATTTGTGATTTTACAATTGTTAAACATTGTCATTTACACAAAATCATGGGAAAGCACACCTGCACATGTAATGAATAATGTTTTTTTTAAGGAAACTTACAGGAACAGTCCAATACTTATTCTTCGTTATGTATTTTTACATACCAGACCAGAATCTTGCAACAGGTTCCACATATATAAGCTTTTAAGAAGTACATTACATTTTTAAATAATCATTGTTTGTTAGCAGCCACCAAGCTCCGCCCCAGCTTTCTTCTTGTCCAGTTACCTGTTTTCTTGTATGACAGTTTAGCAGGGCACGTTAAATATTTTTAGTTCACTATTTCAAATTGCACATGCACAAATCAGAGTGTGCGAGTAGGAAAACGTATTCAAAAGTCGTTTGTGATTGGAGACACTTAACATTCCAAAATATACACGCAATAGATGGGCGGAGCTTGGCGGTCATTTTTGGCTCCTAACAAATTATGAATATTTAAATGTTTCATATACGTCTTACAAGTTTATAGACTTGGGACCAGTTGCAGGATGCTTCTCTGGTATGTAACAATAAGTAATAAAAATGATATATTGGGTGTAGACTGTCCCTTTAAGGGAAATGACCATTCATTTGTGCATGCATATTTTGCAGTTTCAGCACCAAATCCTGATTACTTTTGTATCAATTTCAAAATGTTATTTTGACATATTATATGTGAAAGTTTTGTGGTCTTTTATAACTAATTTGACTAAATGTTATAATAGTCACACGAATATCTGAGATCTGGCTAGTTTTGGGTATTGGCTAGACCAGGTTGACTGACATCCCACGGGAACAGAATCACTCTAGTTGGCTTATATGACCCTAAAGAGATCATTTTTATACTTAACAGCACCTAGAACATTTTTTTTCATGCTAATAAAACCTGATATGTTAAAGCAAAACATTTTTATGCTGCCCTGTAGTTTACACATCTAGTCTAATTTAAAGCAGTTAGTACGGTTCTGCTTTATTTTTAGTAGTCAAAACAGAGCTAAGACTGAAACTTAGTGCTCCAAACTGTTATCAGAGCTTCTTAAATGGAGCCCATAACAAACACGGTCAGTGAAAATCATTTTCAGTGATAGTTTACTTGTGTACATGTTTAAAGGATGCTTTGTGTCCGGATAGATCAGGAGACAGAGTGCATCACTGTAATATTGAAGTTCACATGTCCAAATTACCCTCAAAATACCCATTTTTTATATTAGTCCTATATTAGATTTCATACAGAAATTACCTACAATAAGACTTAAAGTTCACGTTTCTTGGTGTGGTTTATATATAGAAAATGATTTATTCAAGTAAATTCTTAAGTATCTCTATATGTGATCTAAACCCACACCTTAAATCTATATTCCAAAAGACAATATAAAAATTAATCTTTCATTTATTATTATTATTATTATTATTATTAAACTATTAACAAACACATTATTAGACCATTAACTAAAACATAAAAACTGTTAAGGTTAATTCTTATAATTATATACATAAACTTTTTCATAAAACCTAAACTAATTAAACTGTTTAGTATATTACAATGCATGAATTAATTTATTTAATATCGGTGGTTTCATATTTTTTTTAATATACACTAAGGCCAACTTCATATTTGAGCTGTAAAACTTATAATTTTCAACTGTGCATAAATATTGCCAGGTATTAAAGGGACATGAAACCCATTTTTTTTCTTTCATGATATAGAAAGAGCATGCAATTTTAAACAACTTTCTAATTTACTTCTATTATCTAATGTGTTTTATTCTCTTGATATTCTTTGCTGAAAAGCATATCTAGATAGGCTCAGTAGCTGCTGATTGGTTGCTGCACTTAGAAGCCTTGTGTGATTGGCTCACCCATGTGCATTGTTTTTTCTTCAACTAAGGATATCTAAAAAATGAAGCAAAATAAATAATAGAAGTAAATTGGATTGTTGTTTAAATTTGTATTCTCTTTCTGAATCATGAAAGAAAAATGTTGGGTTTAGTGTCCCTTTAAGTGTAATGCTCCCTACATTTTCATCCAGCAATTTTTAATGGAAAATTAGCATTTCAGTGTATGTTGCTTAGAAACTCTTAACAATGGTTTTATGCTTTCATCTCGTACTTGTGATTGACTAAAAAGTCATGCACACAGATTTTTATATATATGTTTAATTTATTAATTCCCATCTATGTGATCTTACTATGTTTAGTTAATATATTTTGTGTTATTAACCTCTTAGATGTGCATGACAAGGTATCTTGGTTGTGCGCATCTCTCCTGCAATGCATATAACAAATACAGGTTTGTCATCCAGAGGGGTCCTCTGTCTGATCCGGATTCCTGGGAACCACTGCACTGCAAATTGGGAAAGGAGACTGCAGCTCCTTTCCCCATCAATGTCTCTTCTCTGAAGGCCCTGTGATGTCACCATCACCACCAACACCCATGGTGATGTCAAAAGGGGGCGGTGATAACTGTCAAAGCTTGCAGTGAGAGGCAAGCCAGAGGGCTTGAGAAGAGGGTTTTTGGAAAGCCTGTATCTCAGCCCACAGACCATTTACAAAGACATGAAATCTTATTTGAAATAAGGGGTGACATGCCCCTGTAAGTTACAAGTGATTGCTGTAAAAACAACTATTACCTGTGAAAATACTGTTTAACCTGTGGGAGATGGGGGCTCTAACAGAGACCCAATCTCCCTCCTGTTTTGGCTAGAGGGACAAGTGACCCTTCATTTGTAAGAAGGGAGCCTGCCCTATCACATAAGGGGTAAGTTGGCCCTGTAAGTTGAAAGTGATTTTCCTAAAAATGGAGAGTAACTGCAGCAGTGTTTAAAATGTTACCTATAAAATAAATATAAATCCTGAAATAGCTACAATGTAATTATTAATTACATTGTAGCTATCTTAGTGTTTATTTTACAGGTAAGTATTTAGTTTTAAATAGGATTCATTTATTAAAGTATAGTGTAGTGTTAGGTGTAATTGTAACTTAGGTTAGGATTTATTTTACAGGTTAATTTCTCTTTATTTTAACTAGGTAGCTATTAAATAGTTAATAACTATTTAATAGCTATTGTACCTAATTAAAATAAATTTAAAGTTGCCTGTAAAATAAAAATAAATCCTAAGATAGCTACAATATAATTATTATTTATTTTGTAGCTATATTAGGGTTTATTTTAAAGGTAAGTATTTAGTTTTAAATAGGATTAACTTAGTTAATAAAGATAAATATTATTTAGATGTACTTAATTAATATTTAAGTTAGGGGGGTGTTAGGGTTAGTGTTAGACTTGGGTTTAGGGGTTAATAATTTTATTACAGTGGCGGCGGTGTAGGGGGGGCAGGATAGGGGTTAATAACTTTATTATAAGTGGCGACGGTGTAGGGGGGGCAGATTAGGGGTTAATAAGTTTAAGATCGGTTGCGGCGGGGTCCGGGAGCGGCAGTTTAGGGGTTAAACTATTTATTTAGTTGCGGCGAGGTCCGGGATCCGCAGGATAGGGGTTAATAACTTTATTATAGGTGGCGACGGTGTAGGGTGGGCAGATTAGGGGTTAATAAGTTTAAGATAGGTTGCGGGGGGGTCCGGGAGCGGCGGTTTAGGGGTTAAACTATTTATTTAGGTGCGGCGAAGTACGGGATCGGCAGGATAGGGGTTAATAACTTAATTCTAGATGGCGGCGGTATAGGGGTGGCAGGATAGGGGTTACTAGGTATAATGTAGGTGGCGGCGGTGTCCGGGAGCGGCGGTTTAGGGGTTAATACATTTATAAGAGTTGCGGCGGGGTCTAGGAGCAGCGGTTTAGGGGTTAATAACTTTATTCAGTTGCGGGGGGCTCCGGGAGCACCAGTATAGGGGGTAGAACAGTGTAGTTAGTGTGGGTGCTTAGTGACAACTTGTCAATAAAGCTGTCAAAAAGCCGAAGAGCAGCGAGATCGGATGAGTGATAACTCTCACAGTCTGCTGCTCATCGCCCCATACTTGGTGCGCGGCTTTTTGACAGCTTTTTTGATAACTTAGGCGAACGTATTCAGGTCCGTGGCGGCGATGGTAGGCAAGCTTAGGCGGGCGTATTGGGCTGGCGAAGGCAGGTAAAGTAGACGGCTTGATAAGTACCCCTCAAATGCCATAAATCCTCTTTTTATTTGTCCGAGAGTCCAACAACAAACAAGAAGTAGCTATTATATTATTCTGTAATTCAATTGTTAGTCAGTCCGAGGGTACTATGTTTTGTGCTGCCACCACCACTGTGTCTGCTTCTACATGTCTAATGAGCAAAAATGGGACAAGCACTGTGGCCTCTGCTTCACAGAGTCAAATATCATTTTCAAGACTTTGTCTGCTGCTCTGGCTCAAAAAACTAAAGGAGTTTTGGCAGCAGCAGCAGGATGGTCATCTACAGCATCTGCTGTAGCAGACAATCCCATGTTCACCAGGAGTAGGAGATATGCTGGGCCAACCTGTACCAGAAGTAGTAGCAGCAGCATAAGTAGCAGTAATGGTCATCTAAGTCCACCCATAAAAGTAAAGAGTATAATGAGGGGAACTGAAGGTGTAGGTGCTGAATTTGCATTGTATGGCACCAAGCCAAGTAGTATGATCAGTAGGGGGTAATAAGGTTACCAAGCAGCTTCAATGTACACATCAACTCTTTAGACTACTCCCAAAACCACTTGTACCATTGTTAGCCCCAGTGCCCCCATCAGCTCTACTACTGCTAGTTACACCACTCTTTATAGTTGTAGAGCAGCCAGTTAGTGCATCACTGTCAACCACTACTAGGGTGAGCATATTGCCGCTTTAAAAAGGGTCACATATGAAAAATACATATGTCAGGGCTGTTTGAAAAATGTTTTGTATAAGAACCCTGACATATGTATTTTTTATATGTGTCCCTTTTTAAAGCGGCAATATGCTCACCCTAACCACTACCCATGTTGCCAGTTTTCACCTACACTTGTACTGTATCATGAGCAAGACTTATGACTGAAGGCTCTAATTCTTTTAGCACTAGTAACAAATGTGTCTTTTATAGCACAATCATTTTGTAAGAGAAGTTCATCGTCCACTCTAAAATAAGCCAGCAAGGCCGGGCCATTTCTTCAACAGAATTTCCCATAATGCTTGCTGAAATAAGTATGCTAAACAGGCAGCCTAAATTTGTTTTTGTGTAACTGCAGTGATAGTGCTTGTAAGAAGTAAAACTACGTCTATATCATCCTCTAGTTGAACATTTGGCAATGGCAAAGGCAAGTGAAACAGGTAAAGCTGTCACATTCACATGTATTGGTCTGTACTCATATGTAAAAGAGAGTAGTCAAGCTGACCATCAAGAAATGTGGTTTCCTGCTTGACCCAGTCCATTTGTACTTAAGTTGTTATAGGCCTATGATCAACAGGCAGTTTGAATACATGTCCCATAGATAAGTTCTCCACTGCTCACTGTACATTTGCATTTATCATTTATGATTTCATTGCAGAGTTCTAAGTCTGCCAAATAGTATTTTCATCTTGAGTGACAGCTAAATACAAGTACACACGATTAGCTACTTCCCTTAATTTTATGGTCATAATAATAGAATTACCCTTTTCAAACCATTGTACTTGTGGATGCAAGCTTTTACTAAAAAAAAGTTTTCAATGGAGATGCTCCGCATGCAATCTTTCATCTATTGCTTCAGCCTCCTGACAAGTGCTGCTACTTCACTACTTCACAGTTTTTGAGGAAGGCATCCACACTGTTTAAGAGATGACTGAATAAGGCTATAGGGCCGAATTATCAAGCTCCGATCGTATAGGCTCGCCGGAAACTGCAGTTATGAAGCAGCAGTCTAAAGACCACTGCTCCATAACTTGTCCGCCTGCTCTGAGGCTGTGGTCTTCAATCCGCCCGATCCTATATGATCGGGCTGAGAATCTGCAGGGGGCGGCATTGCACAAGCAGTTCACAAGAACTGCTTGTACAATGATAAATGCCGACAGTGTATGCTGTCGGCATTTATCGATGTGCAGCGGACATGATACGCTACATCATATCATGTCCGCTCACACTTTAATAAATCGCCCCCTATGACTTGACCAAGACTGGAAGTGTTTTGGCTCAAGTTCTCTGTAACATACCTAAAAGGCTTTAGGACTGCCACTAACTGACTAATCATGGTTCACTCATCTCTGCCTAATGGGCTTCCAATCCAAATGAATTGGCAGCCGGCCATAGCATGGAGGATAGCCCTCTGCTGCTCCAACATTCCACCATTTCCAAAGTCGAGTTCCACATAGCAGTGATGTTGTCTTGCTTAAAGGGGCAGTCTACTCCAGAATTGTTACTGTTTAAAAAGATAGATATTCCCTTTATTACCCTTTCCCCAGTTTTGCATAACCAACACAGTTATATTAATATACTTTTTACCTCTGTTATCACTTCGCCCCTTATTTCCTTTTTTTAACAGCCTTGCATTTTAGCCAATCAGTGCCCTCTCATAACTAACTCCGCTGGCGTGAACACAATGTTATCTATATATTTTTCACACATGAACTAGCTGCCTCTAGTTGTGGAAAACTGTCAAATGCATTGAGATAAGAGGCAGCCTTCAAGGGCTTAAACATTTGCATAAAAGCCGACCTATGTATAACTTTCAACAAAATACAAAGAGAACAAAGCAAATTTGATGATAAAAGTGAATTGGAAACTTGTTTAAAATTGCATGCCCTATCTGGGTCATGAAAGTTTAAGTTTGACTAGACTGCCCCTTTCAGACAGTGCTGACAAAGCCCTGCCTTCTCCTGTTCATGCCTAAGAAGGTAAATGCCTTTAATGCTGCTGTGAAAGCAACCTGCAATCCTTCTACACTACAGTTCTATGTTTTGTGTTTAACTGAAATGCCATTTTGTAAAAGCAGACCAAGGAATAAGCACCCTCTTGCTAAAACAAAAGCATCCAAATGTAAGTAACACTGGGGAGATAATGAGTATGGGTTTAACGTTAAGGCTTCTAACCATCATTTTTGGCACTCCTTCAGGTTGGTGTACTAAAATCTTGAGGCCTACTTTAGAAATGCTGCTTCCAATTGCTGCTTCTGCTTTTCCTGATCTGTGGGGTTCATCAGTCAATGACAAATACTTAGGGAACAGTTAGGTGCAGTGGGCAACAGAGTTTTGGCACATCTTTGCTCTCTTGGTCTTGGATTCTTCCATTTGTTTCAGGACAAACCTATGTCCTAGAGGCAGGAGTTTATAATGACAACATCATGCTGGAGGCCGGCCTGGAAGTCAAGTAAGAAGTTTCACCAATACGTGTACACAGAAGTTAAGAAAAAGAAATGGACATGACAATGGTCACTGCAATACTGATGCACACATCGTGGTGCATCTCTCCAAAGTTCTCTCCCTTGATTATTTTCAAAGTGCGCTAACTGTTGAACAAAAAGGGGTTTATCACTGCTCTTTGCCCGCATAGGAAGTTGTGTGCAAATTACAAGTTGAAAGTAAACACGTTCGCTTGAGAGCAATTGAATTTATAGTGTGCCGGAATAACGTGACTTCAGAGCTCTGGCTAACTGTTACGCTCAACTAAAAAGTTTCACAAAACACATCAAAAATAAATTTAAATGTACAGTTATACTCTTAATAACACTATCTAATAATTTTTTTTTAAAATTTGCATTAAAAAGTTAGAAGGGCTCAAATATATGAAGTCTCAGGTGTTAGAAAAAAAAAAGCATAGAGATACATAGATACACACACATCTAAAAATGTATATTATGTATATACAGGGCTTTGTTTTGCTTGGGTAATCACTGGTTCTGAGTACCACCACCTCTGTCATCTCATTACAGGTAATGTTTGTAATCATTGTGTAAATAGTTTCCACAAGAGGGGGCTGTAAAATAACAAAGTGCAAGAAGAAAAAGAAAGCGAGTCGGGGCAACAGGCTCAAAATATAAAACTTCACGTTTATTTCTAGTACACGGGAATAAAAACGTCAGTGTATCAAGTAAAATCACAGAGAGCCAGGACAGCAGCGGACTAACATGTTTCAGCTCCTGCCTTATTCATAGACCTGTCTCTGGCTCACAGCCCTCTTAAAATGTAATCATTACTCTGACGTCATATGCAGCACCAAGAAATGTTAACTCTTGCTGTGTAAGTCCAAAGGGAAGAAGGTTTTTCACAACGATACATATACAAAGATAACCTTCAAAAAGGGGATAGTAATATATGTCTCTCTAACGTTTGCCATAATTAAAGAGACTATAATACAATAAAAACTACAGTATATTAAACATCAGTTTTATAAAAAATATTTACAAGTCCCCTATGCCCCCTTTATACTGTTAGAGCACTAGTTAAGGGTTTGTTTGGAGGAAAGGGGTTGTAAAATATGTCAATCATTGTAAATAACTTTGTCTCTTTGCTTTTCTCAAAGTTATTGAGAACACTATATCAATCATCAATCAATAAGTACTGACACCTTTTCTTTTTTTTAGTTTTTACAATAAGAGAACTGTATATATATAAAGTCCATAAACAGGCTGCACTCGCTGGATTTTAGTGAAAATAGTGCTTTATTGGCACACAAGCCATTTCGGGATCTCACCCCTTCATCAGACTAAGTGAAAATGTGAAAAACAAATAGTGTTTATAACAGGTGAAAAATCCCACCCCCTCATCAGAGAAGAACCGCCCCTTCAATCATTATCCAATCACAGTACATATATTTAAGCAAAACATAAGGATTAGAAAAAATAAAACATTGGAATAGATCCATATTAAAAATAAATAAATACATAAATGCAAACTTAAAGATATATATTTATTTTCTTTAGAGTGGCAGATCGCCCTCATAATCTATTATCCACCTAGTACTGTCAGTGTTGATTCTCTTTTTATAATGTGAATCATGCATGCTAAAAAAAGGATATATGCATTAGACATATGTTTAAGTATGGCAGATCGTCATCATATTTTCATATCCACCTAATAACATCTAGTAATATTAGGACGTTAGCCAATGACCCCTCAATTGTCATTTGCCCTGTGGACAAGGGCAGGGCTGTGGTCATTATGAACTACCATGATTACAGAGATGAAATATGTGGGCACCTTGCTGATAGTGATGTGTACAAAAGTCTGAATCGAAATCGAACAAACACATTTCAGAAATCAATTGAACAAATACTTAAGAGGGCACAACAGTAAGGATATATATCAGATAGCACCTATAAATGTTTGTATATGGAGAATCCTATTTGTCCTATCCTATACACATTGCCAAAAATACACAAATCTCTGGATAAACTGCCAGGACGCCCTATCGTGTCAGCTTGCGATTCTATCTTATCACCACTAACCAAATTTGTTCATTTCTTTCTACAGCCCTGTGTCAAGAGGATGTTATCATTTTTGAGGGACTCTTCTCAATTAATTGAGAAATTACTGAATGGCCAATATGAAATACAGTCACACAGTCTATTGGTGACAGCAGACGTAAATAGCCTGTACACCATCATACCCCATAAATTGGGGATAAAAGCAGCACAAAAGGCTCTCCTAAAAAATACTACATTGGCCCTCCTATCGACTTCCTGGTGGAACTAGTGGAATGTTGCTTGGAAATTAATTATTTCAAATAATATGGCCCCATTATACGCCAATATTTTTATGGAAGAATATGAACGGGAGATTATGAAAATTATGGAGCAACTACAGGTCTCTATGTATAGAAGATTCATAGATGACCTATTCTTCATATAGAATAAGACAGCTGAACAACTGGAGAAATGTTTTGAGGAACTAAATACATTACCACATACAGTCAGATTCAAATTGAACTACCATAAAGAAAAGATAGAATTTTTGGATATGAAGATCTACAAAAGATGGTGAACTGTTGTCTAACACTCTATTTTCAAAACCAACGGACAAAAATTCTATTCTGAATACCAAAAGTGCACATCCAAGAAACCTGATTAAGTCCATTCCAAAGGCACAACTCCTTAGAGTTGTGAGAAATAATACTGACCCTGCTAAGAAACAGATTGCTGAATTGGCGGAACTCTTTATAGAAAGAGGCTACCCTGCTAAGGTGATTAAAAAAAAGTGTAATGAGATAAGGACATTATCCCAATCGGCTGCATTATCTGCACAGAGCAACACATTTTCCAATAAACAGAAGTTGGCTACCAAATGGATGATATTCACTACTCAATATTCCCCCGATAAAAGAAACATCAGTGATGACATCTAACAGCACTGAACAGTCATCAACACATACATCACTGCCCTTTAAAGATTACGAGCCACCTATGGTTGGGTTTAGAAAAGGACGATCCCTAATAGATAGACTGATGCTAACGGATCCAGAACACTGTTACGAATGGAAGACCTGGATGAAAAACATAAAGAGGGGCTGTTACAGATGTTGCAGGTTGCACGACCTGCAACTCCATGATTCAAGGGACACAATTCAGACATCCTCATATTAACTGTCAATTTCAGATCAAGTTTTTTCTTACATGTACCACTACACATGTAATATACCTCCTAAATTGTGTTTGTGGAAAAGTCTACATAGGGAAAACGAGTGACAACAGTCACACTAGGATGGCAAATCATTGTTATTCTATACGTGAAGCCATCAAGAAACAATGTAGTGACCAATTAATAGCCAGGCTTTTCATGCAATGTAGACAGACACAATGTAAGTGACCTGAGATGTATTCTGATTGCTCATGAACCCCCTCAAAAGGGGTGGTTATAGAAATCAGCGTCTACTGCAGATAGAATAAAAATGGATATTAAGACTGAACACTCTATACCAAATGGTTTAAACCATCAAAAAGATTGGCAGTGCTTCTTATGAATAACTACATGACGCCTCTCACAACTAATATTCATTTTCCAACAGGTTCGTAATAGGAAGACAGGACTTAAATATATCTATTTTGACAGAAATGTTGTTATCTCTTATCTAGCCAGTCACATATAATGTCTGTACATATTTCTATCTGTTACTAAAGTATACAATATTATGACTTATTTAAGATAATGAACCCTTGATGTAAATTTATATATTGTAATATGTATCAAACGCTAAATGATAACCCTGCCCCTTGTGGTTGAACTATGTTAATGGTTTGAACGCACCAACAATAGGGAACAAATGGGTTTGCGGCTACAATGCACATATCATATTTGTAACATTCTGATGTGCAATATCAATAGCTCATAATTAAGCATTATATATAGGGTCACACTTAGACAATGCATAGCTGATGTATCCTATTTAATTGATATACTGTATATATCGCTGAATGATAACCGCGTCCTCTGAGTACAAATTCAACTGATTAACTATACTCACATATATGTACTATATGCGGATAGGGTCATATTCAATAATGATGGAGATGTGAATTTGAGGCTTTATAATCCAGATGTTTTATGTTTTATGTGTATGATGAGATCTTGCAGTCTGGTACAGTTTCAGTGACAGATAAGCTGCAAGGGGGTAGATTTACTGATGCCTCCTGGGACTAGCTCAGCCCTGATTATTTAATATAAAACTAATGTCTCAGAACTATGTACTAGATACAGAGTCACATTTAGACAACTCATATCAGATATAATACATTTGACCGATGTACTATACATTATATTGTTAAATGTGACATGATAACCCGCCCCCTGAGATTATATGTATCTGATTGGTTGTACACACATGTACATACAGGGAGTGCAGAATTATTAGGCAAGTTGTATTTTTGAGGATTAATTTTATTATTGAACAACAACCATGTTCTCAATGAACCCAAAAAACTCATTAATATCAAAGCTGAATAGTTTTGGAAGTAGTTTTTAGTTTGTTTTTAGTTATAGCTATTTTAGGGGGATATCTGTGTGTGCAGGTGACTATTACTGTGCATAATTATTAGGCAACTTAACAAAAAACAAATATATACCCATTTCAATTATTTATTTTTACCAGTGAAACCAATATAACATCTCATCATTCACAAATATACATTTCTGACATTCAAAACAAAACAAAAACAAATCAGTGACCAATATAGCCACCTTTCTTTGCAAGGACACTCAAAAGCCTGCCATCCATGGATTCTGTCAGTGTTTTGATCTGTTCACCATCAACATTGCGTGCAGCAGCAACCACAGCCTCCCAGACACTGTTCAGAGAGGTGTACTGTTTTCCCTCCTTGTAAATCTCACATTTGATGATGGACCACAGGTTCTCAATGGGGTTCAGATCAGGTGAACAAGGAGGCCATGTCATTAGATTTTCTTCTTTTATACCCTTTCTTGCCAGCCACGCTGTGGAGTACTTGGACGCGTGTGATGGAGCATTGTCCTGCATGAAAATCATGTTTTTCTTGAAGGATGCAGACTTCTTCCTGTACCACTGCTTGAAGAAGGTGTCTTCCAGAAACTGGCAGTAGGACTGGGAGTTGAGCTTGACTCCATCCTCAACCCGAAAAGGCCCCACAAGCTCATCTTTGATGATACCAGCCCAAACCAGTACTCCACCTCCACCTTGCTGGTGTCTGAGTCGGACTGGAGCTCTCTGCCCTTTACCAATCCAGCCACGGGCCCATCCATCTGGCCCATCAAGACTCACTCTCATTTCATCAGTCCATAAAACCTTAGAAAAATCAGTCTTGAGATATTTCTTGGCCCAGTCTTGACGTTTCAGCTTGTGTGTCTTGTTCAGTGGTGGTCGTCTTTCAGCCTTTCTTACCTTGGCCATGTCTCTGAGTATTGCACACCTTGTGCTTTTGGGCACTCCAGTGATGTTGCAGCTCTGAAATATGGCCAAACTGGTGGCAAGTGGCATCTTGGCAGCTGCACGCTTGACTTTTCTCAGTTCATGGGCAGTTATTTTGCGCCTTGGTTTTTTTTTCCACACGCTTCTTGCGACCCTGTTGACTATTTTGAATGAAACGCTTGATTGTTCGATGATCACGCTTCAGAAGCTTTGCAATTTTAAGAGTGCTGCATCCCTCTGCAAGATATCTCACTATTTTTGACTTTTCTGAGCCTGTCAAGTCCTTCTTTTGACCCATTTTGCCAAAGGAAAGGAAGTTGCCTAATAATTATACACACCTGATATAGGGTGTTGATGTCATTAGACCACACCCCTTCTCATTACAGAGATGCACATCACCTAATATGCTTAATTGGTAGTAGGCTTTCGAGCCTATACAGCTTGGAGTAAGACAACATGCATAAAGAGGATGATGTGGTCAAAATACTCATTTGCCTAATAATTCTGCACTCCCTGTACTATATGTGGAAGGCGATTGTATCCCAGAATATAGGGAGAAGTGGGTTTAAGGCTCTATGATTAATTGATTATTTACACATGCTGTGAAACAGAAGTTTACTTTGTTTTATCTGACACATACACTCACACTGTTAGTGGGCGGGTACACTAACTCCCCTCATGATGATCCCGATCATGATTAAACAACGTAATCAATGATGCCATTGTGTAATGCCCCCTCTGCACGTGTGCGGCATCTGTAGCTACAGCATTGAGTAAATAGTGTCTGATAAAGTAATCTATAACATATATATATATATATATATATATATATATATATATATATACTGTATATATAAATATATATCCTCCATGTGTATCTGCACTCACAATGTCCATTAGTCGCCAACCAGGGTGCCAGATCAATAATAATCATAGTAATTTTCAACATAGGACTGCACTCACTGGGTTTTCAAAAAAGTACTTATTTATTAGGTAACGTTTCGGAGTTCGCAGACCCCTTCCTCAGACCAGAACAAACATGCAACTGAACACAGTGACTTAAAAATACATTAAGCCCCACCCACCACCAAATCAAAATGTGAATTGCGCCAAAACTGGGGTTGTCATGGTGATAACCCCTGCACCCATCAGTGTGACCATACTACTAATCAAAGACATCATATAAGAGTCACAACTGTACAAATAGTTAAATAAAAAACATAAGTCAATGAATATCTCAATCAATAAATAACTATAGATCTCTATGTGTCCCTGTTCCTACCTCAGTGTAATCATCAAATCAGAGGCATATAAACAATGTACAAGAGAATAAACCATGCCACAATTGGTATAAGACAAATAGTCATATAGAGCAGTCATATACAACAATATACAAATTTTAGTCACAAGAGTTGTAAAAGTGTGTCAAATCATATTAGACCCACACTGTTCAATTGTCCCAACGCAATATAATATGTATCCATTCAAAGGTATGTGATATACTACCACTTAAAAAGCATAATGTAGGTGGTGTTTATAGAGACTATTAAAGCCAGATCAAAATTGGAAAAACATATACACAAAAAATTAATTAACTGTTTGATACTATGTTATCACATTTATATGATCTTTTGTGATAACCCTAGCATGGTGCAAGCTAGATGTACTTGAAGTTATTAGGTAGATATCGCAAAATGATATGACGATCTGCCATACTTAAACACATGTCTAATGCATTTATCCTTTATTAGCATGCATGATTCACATTATAAAAAGAGAATCAACACTGACAGTACTAGGTGGATAATAGATTATGCCACTCTATTATAGATATTAGATCATGCCACTCTAAAGAAAAGAAATATATATATTTAATTGTGCATTGTATCATTTGGATATGTGATTGTGTTGTCTGTACGTATGAGCTTGAATCACCTTGTATGATATGATTATAATTTTTCACTTGTGCACTAATACTGCCCATGTATTTATTTATATATGGATCTATTCCAATGTTTTCTTTTTCTTATACTTATCTTTTGCTTAAATATATTTATTGTAATTGGATAATGATTGAAGGGGCGGTTCTTCTCTGATGAGAGGTGGGATTTTTCACCTGTTATATACACTGTTTTTTTCTCGCTGGAAACATCAGTTATGAAGCAGCGGTCTTAAGACCGCTACTCCTTAACTGGACAGCTGCCTCTGAGGCTGCGGACATCAATCCACCCGATCCTATACGATCGGGTTGATTGACATCCCCTGCTAGCGGCTGATTGGCCGCGAAACTACAGGGGGCGGCATTGCACAAGCAGTACACTAGAACTGCTTGTGCAATGTTAAATGCAGACAGCGTATGCTGTCGGCATTCAGCGATGTCTATCGGACATAATACGCTACAGCATATCATGTCGGACAGACATTGATAAATTGACCCCGTAGTCTGATGAAGCGGTGAAATCCCCGAAACAGGTCACGTATTGCTTGTGTGCCAATAAAGCACTATTTTCACTTAAATCCAGTGGGTACAGCCTGTTTATGGGCTTATAAATTTGCCTGTTTGCAACTTGGTGGCTGGTCATTAAGTTAGAGTGTGCTCTGCTGGGATTTTTATGTATATATATATATATATATATATATATATATATATATATATATATATATATATGTATGTGTGTGTGTGTGTGTGTGTACATATGTATTTATATGTGTATATATGTATAAACACATAAATACATATGTATACATATATAGACATATATTTATATACTGAAAGTGCATTGGAGTCCTTTGCGGTAGAGTAGCTGAAAACATGTAAAAGCATATTGTACCAAAATACCATCAGATATATATAAATATTTATTTAAGAATAAATAGAACATTTTATGCTTTGTGAAGAACATTGGAATGGGAAATATTCATATTTCATGTCGGGTTAGTGCACTTAAGAATACGCGATCAGGTTTGGCATTGACTGATGACCACCACAGAGTATGGAAGGTCACAAAGGGCAAGAGCAGCAGAACGTAGCAGAACTACTGAAGTAGGTCTTTTGGATTATAGTGCACAACCCCATAAATACACCTCCAAGGAAAGTTACAAATGGAGTTAAAGTAGTATGGGTGAAAGAAAGTAAAGTCCTCACCTTCCCACACACCTGCTCCTTAAATATGTTTAAAGTTATCCCTGTAGACTCAGAGATCTGTTTACAAAGACTTTGTGAAATGTCTTCAATGTGAGCAGGAGCAGTACATCTAAGAAGCCCAACTTAGATCTAGATCAGGGTTCTTCAAACTTGTTTTCCCAAGACCCAGTGCCATGATACCATATACCCTTGTGACCCTATTTTTATGCTTGGTCTGAAAATTTCTGAAGTAATGTACAACAGGATAGTTGCAATTTTTGGAAAAAGTGACTAAACTGTGTGCATACTTTATTACACACTACACACTCACATACAACACACACACACCCCACACTCACTCATAAAATACACACTCGTACAACACACACACTCACTTACAACACACACACCACACACTCTTGTACAGCACACACCACACACTCACATACAACACACACACTCACATACAGCACGCACACACACACATAAAATACACACTCATACAACACACACTCTCAAACAACATGCAACACACACACCACATACACTCGTACAACACACACCACACACTCACATACAACACACACACTCACATATAGCACACACACCACACACTCACATACAGCACACACACACTCTTATAAAATACACACCATCATACAACACATACACTCTCATACAACACACACTGTCATACAACACACACCACACACATTGTCATACAACACTCACACACACATTTCTGAAGTAATATACAACAGGATAGCTGCAATTTTTGTAAAAGTGACTAAAGTGTGTGCATACTTTATTACACACAACACACACTCGTACAACACACACACTCACATACAACACACACACCAAATACACTCACATACAATACACACAACACACACACACGATTTTTATTTCTTTCTCTGTCCACTTGATCTTATACTGCCTCTATAATAATATTTAGGTCTGGACTCTGTGGAGGCCAGGCCATGAATGTCAGTATTTTATCAGCTGTTTTTCTCTCCAAATATGATTTCACTGCATTTACTACAGTGTGCTTGGGATGCTGAAAAATAAAAACATTCCCAATCGGGCGCTTTCCAGAAGGAATAGCATGATGAATTAAAACCTGTCTGTAATTTTCAGCATTCATGATCCCATCAATTCGGACAATACCGCCAACACAACTGGCAGAAATGCAGCCCGAAACCAGGACAGACCCTCCACCATGTTTCACTGGAGACCACAAGCACTCATGTTTCTTTCTCTCTCCAACTCTACTTCTCATATATTGTTGATGATTGGACCCAAAAATTTAAAACTTGCATTTGTCACTCCATAATACTCTATTCCACTGATCTTCATTCCAATCGTTGTGAGCTTTAGCATATCTTAGCCTTTTTACCCTGTTCCCCTTCTGAAAAAGTGGTTTCTTGGCTGCTTCCCTTCCACAAAGACCATTACTGATCAAGCTTTTTTAAACTGTAGATGGGTCAACTTGGCATCCTGATAAAGCTGCCAGATGCTGGGCCAGGTCCTTGCTGGAGTTCTTCTGGTCTTTCATAGAAGAAACTTTTAGAAACTTCTCATCAAATTTTGAAAGTTTTCTTGGCCTTCCAGTCCTTTTTAAGTCCTTGACATCTCCTGATTCTTCAAATTTCTTTATAACAGCTTGAATGCCACACCTTGATTATCCAGTTTTTTTGTGTGCTGATTTTCCTTTAAGAGTGGCCTTGCTGATGATAAAGTATGATTTTATGTCTGTCAAATTATGTGATCTTTGGCATTTTGAATGGAATTATGTGATTGAAAGTTGGTATTATTAGCAAGCTTCAAGTGATTTAAACTCATACCACATGTGCATGTAATGCTCAAGCATGTCTTGCACAAGCCTGGTGTAAGAGACCTTTTTCACAGCAGTGGTTTTGACATGGAATAGTAGGACAAATATAGATGTTATCAATGACATTAATTATGGTTCCATTCCATTTAATTTATGAAGGCCCGTTTTATGCTATTGCTAAAGTGTAAGTGGAAATCACACTAAACACTTGCAACTGTTTTTTTTCTGATTTCTATTCAGTTTTTTTAATACTGCACACAAATATCCTGCATTTTCTGGTTGTATTCTTATAAAGAGACTTGAGAAATAATTATATATGGTCAAATTACCATTGTTAAAAGAACAAATCTAATGCTGGCCTAAGACTTTTGCACACTACTGTATATAAATGTATGTGTATATATAAATATATACACATATGTATTTAAATGTGTATATATGTCTGTATATACACATATAAATACATATGTACATATATACATACATATTTAGACATGTGTATGTATGTATCTCTATGTTAAAGCTCTTTGCATGCCTTTTTTACTAACACCTGAGACCTCATGTCTTTGAGCCCTTATAACTGTTTTATGCATTTTTTAAAATATTTTTTATTAGACGGTTATTATGCATGTAAATGTACTATTAAATATAATTTTGTTGTGTTTTGTGCAACTTTTTGGTCTTGCGTAACAGTTAACCAGAGTTCTAAAGTAGCAATATCCCAACGCGCGTTAAATTCAATTGTGTTCAAGCAGACGCGTTTATTTTCAACCTTTAATATGTACACTACTTCTGAAGCGTGCAAAGAGCCACAATAAACCCCTTATCGCTTACGTGTCATCATAAGCAGTTAAGGAGTTTTAAGATGGGCATCTGTGTATCGAACAAGGGGTTATGGTGGTCTCTAGGCCTTTTTGATGACCTTATTTATAAGTGCCTAGAGACCCCTAACCTGCAAAAAGTGTGAACATATTATATATATATATATATATATATATATATATATATATATATATATGTGTGTGTGTGTTTTAATGGCCGATTATGACAAGCTGTAAATTGTACTAGGGGTTTTGTAATAGAAAGAAAGATGAAAGAGATTAACAAGTTTACCAGTAAATAGAGATGAGCTACAAGCATTACATGATTGTCCACTCAAAATTGACATGTATGAGTTTAGCATATAAATAAAAAAAAAATATATATATATATATACAGTATATATATATATATATATATATATATATATATATATATATATATATATATATATATATACATACATACAGGGAGTGCAGAATTATTAGGCAAATGAGTATTTTGACCACATCATCCTCTTTATGCATGTTGTCTTACTCCAAGCTGTATAGGCTCGAAAGCCTACTACCAATTAAGCATATTAGGTGATGTGCATCTCTGTAATGAGAAGGGGTGTGGTCTAATGACATCAACACCCTATATCAGGGGTGCATAATTATTAGGCAACTTCCTTAGTCAACAGGGTCGCAAGAAGCGTGTGGAAAAACCAAGGCGCAAAATAACTGCCCATGAACTGAGAAAAGTCAAGCGTGCAGCTGCCAAGATGCCACTTGCCACCAGTTTGGCCATATTTCAGAGCTGCAACATCACTGGAGTGCCCAAAAGCACAAGGTGTGGAATACTCAGAGACATGGCCAAGGTAAGAAAGGCTGAAAGACGACCACCACTGAACAAGACACACAAGCTGAAACGTCAAGACTGGGCCAAGAAATATCTCAAGACTGATTTTTCTAAGGTTTTATGGACTGATGAAATGAGAGTGAGTCTTGATGGGCCAGATGGATGGGCCCGTGGCTGGATTGGTAAAGGGCAGAGAGCTCCAGTCCGACTCAGACGCCAACAAGGTGGAGGTGGAGTACTGGTTTGGGCTGGTATCATCAAAGATGAGCTTGTGGGGCCTTTTCGGGTTGAGGATGGAGTCAAGCTCAACTCCCAGTCCTACTGCCAGTTTCTGGAAGACACCTTCTTCAAGCAGTGGTACAGGAAGAAGTCTGCATCCTTCAAGAAAAACATGATTTTCATGCAGGACAATGCTCCATCACGCGTCCAAGTACTCCACAGCGTGGCTGGCAAGAAAGGGTATAAAAGAAGAAAATATAATGACATGGCCTCCTTGTTCACCTGATCTGAACCCCATTGAGAACCTGTGGTCCATCATCAAATGTGAGATTTACAAGGAGGGAAAACAGTACACCTCTCTGAACAGTGTCTGGGAGGCTGTGGTTGCTGCTGCACGCAATGTTGATGGTGAACAGATCAAAACACTGACAGAATCCATGGATGGCAGGCTTTTGAGTGTCCTTGCAAAGAAAGGTGGCTATATTGGTCACTGATTTGTTTTTGTTTTGTTTTTGAATGTCAGAAATGTATATTTGTGAATGTTGAGATGTTATATTGGTTTCACTGGTAAAAATAAATAATTGAAATGGGTATATATTTGTTTTTTGTTAAGTTGCCTAATAATTATGCACAGTAATAGTCACCTGCACACACAGATATCCACCTAAAATAGCTATAACTAAAAACAAACTAAAAACTACTTCCAAAAATATTCAGCTTTGATATTAATGAGTTTTTTGGGTTCATTGAGAACATGGTTGTTGTTCAATAATAAAATTAATCCTCAAAAATACAACTTGCCTAATAATTCTGCACTCCCTGTATATATATAATATTTTTTTTTTAGTCTGCAATGCATATTTGTTCTGTAAAATGAAATACACATATGCAGGCAACAATAGTAATTTAGTACAGTCCTATGAAGGTGAATTTATTTTTTCCATTTTGTCTTATGACTGATGGGAAAACCACAGTGTACAATCCTGGAAGGCTTCATTGTGGGAATTTAATGTCAACAGTTTTCACTAACATTGGTTTATTACACATGTTAATAATATCTTCTAAATTAAAATTCTTTCTTACCACTTGTTTTTGCTATTCTGGTAAACACATAGACTACGGCTTTGTTATTTGTTCCATCCACAAATGGTTTCCTTCTAAAAGTATTACTGCTTTATGTTAATCTAGGGTTTTGAGATATATTTATGCAATACTTAAAATGGTAGCGAGCAATAACCACATTTAAAGAGTCAAAAGGAGAGTTAAATAGAGAAAAAAAAACGATGCAAAATGAAATGTGAAAGCAGCCCTTCAAATTAAAGGGCCATGATACCCAAATGTTGAAAGTGACGCAGCATAGCTGTAAAAAGATGACTAGAAAATATCACCTGAACATCTCTATGTAAAAAAAGAAAGATAATTTACCTCAAAATGTCCTAAGTATACACACCACATTGCAAAGGACTTTAAGCAGCAAATCAGTATGCCTGTCCCAGAACCAGCAAGGGAGTGAGCCTCATGCACACTCTTGTTATTTCCATATTCAGTTTAAGGAAGTTTACTATGAAATCTCATGAGAGTTAAGTCAAATCTCATGAGATCACAGTAAAATAGTTCATGACCTCAGCACTGTTGATGCTGATTGGCTGCAGTTCATTTCTCCATTTTTTTTACCTGCAGCTGGACAGCAGCTGAAGTATAACTTTTTACACAGGACTTAGTCTGGTGAGCTAAGGAAGTTGTGAGGTAAAATATCTTCCTTTTTTACATAGAGATGCTCAGGTGATATTTTCCTGTCAGCTTTTTACAGTTATACTGCATCAGTTTCAAGTGATTTAGCATATGAATATTATGTCCCTTTAACTGAGCTAAGACATAAGTATACACAAGAAATCATAACATACACAAATAAACCATATCATTTGTATTTATCTATTATTTTTATAAAGTCCAGGTTTCTTTCGGGTCATGGGAAGAATTTATTGTTTAATGATCTCATTACACCTTGATATTTAAATGCGCTTATTTAGTTTGTGGCTTTGGTATAAGAGGAATGCAAAGTGAGAGATAATTGAGTGTACTAAGCCTGTAGCTATGGGTATTGCAGGTGATTCTAATTGCGCTTATCAGGGGTCGGATTATGGGAAGAGAATGGGCAGTGCTGATAGTGTTGCAGAAGAGTAATGTTCAGGTGATGGAGAATCTGTAAGATACAGAATGGAATATATAATGTGGATGAGGGAATAATGAAAGTTAGAGTAGGGATGCACAGTTAAAGAAATGGTGGAAGGACCTAATACCGGTGGTACCCAGAGTAATGATAGGAAGTGTATAAAGTGGAAAACACACACACAAAAAAAAACTTCATTCACATTGTTTCTGGTATCAGCTACATTAAAATGAAACTGACAAATAGAGCCATTTGTCTCTTCTAAATATTGTATTATTGTTGTTTTATTTTCTTGTAAGAAAAATAATAATTTACATTTTAAAATTAACCTTTTGTGTTACAAAACCATTGCAATATGTGGCAATTCATAAAAAAAAAATGTTTCAACAGTGGCATTATGGGTATAGTGGGTGTGTTAGAATGCTAATTTATAAAGATAATACTTTTCAAGTGTTTTTTGGTTTAACAAGATTTTGGTCTACAATCAAGAGGAACAGTGCAGTAAATTAATATTTTTTAGAGGAAAGAGGCTGCAATGTACATCATCTACTATAAAAGGATTATGGAAATTCATAAACTGTAAATAATAAAATCACAATTTTGCGCCATTGAAACAGTAAAGCTACAAAATGGGGTTTTCATTTGCAGAATATCATAACCCTCTTTTAAAAAAATGTACTGTAACGAGGATAGTTTTGAAACAAAATATTATAGCGCATATCTTCAATCTCACACTTTTTTTGTTACTGTCTCCAGATTGCAACACAAAATACCTTATAAAGAAAATGGCTACACAACATTTGGACTTGTATTGTAAAAAATCTGTACAAAAAATCTGTAAAGCTAGCAAACAAGACAGAATGGCAAAGAATTTGATCTTGGTTGCTGAGACAATTTGTATTTTTTTTTTAAATGAAAGTGTTGTAAGTTAACTTTACAGAAATGTATTAATTAAATAGTAATATTTAGTAATATTTTAAGAACTCATGGCCAGATTACGAGTTTTTGTCGGTAAGGCTGTGCGGTGCTAACGCTCCTTTTTTTCTTACCGCTCACTTAAAGGGACATTAAACCCCAAAAAAATATTTCATGATTCAGATAGAGGATTCAATTTTAAACAACTTTCCAATTTACTTCTGTTATCTAATTTGCTTCATTCTTCAGATATCCTTTGTTGAAGAAATAGCAATGCACATGGGTGAGCCAATCACATGAGGCATCTATGTGCATCCACCAATCAGCAGCTACTGAGCCTATCTAGATATGCTTTTCAGAAAAGGATATCGATTGAATGAAGCATATTAGGTGATAAAAGTAAATTAGAAAGTTGTTTAAAATGGTATACTCTTTCTAAATCATAAAGAAAAATTATGAGTTTCATGACCCTTTAAGCCAAAGCTGGTATTACGAGTCTTCTGCAAGCCGGCGTTAGCCTCAGAAAAGTGAGCGTTGAGCAAAATTTAGCTCCACATCTCACTGTAATACCAGCGCTGCTTACGGTAGCGGTAAGCTGGCAAAACGTGCTCGTGCATGATTTCCCCATAAGAAACAATGCGGCTGAGCGGGCTGAAAAAAAACCTAACACCTGCAAAAAAGCAGCGTTCAGCTCCTAACGCAACCCCATTGTTTCCTATGGGGAAAGAAAAGTTATGTCAGCCAATAGGATTTTTCCTACCTTAATTCCGATTGGCTGATATGATTCTATCAGCCAATTGGAATTCAAGAGACGCCATCTTGGATGACGTCACTTAAAGGAACCTTCATTCAGTCATCGGATCAAGAAGGAAGAGGATGCTCTGCGTCGGATGTCTTCAAGATGGACCCGCTCCGCTCCGGATGGAAGAAGATAGAAGATGCCGCTTGGATGAAGAGTTCTGCTGGTCTGGATGTCCTCTTCTGCCCGGAGCGGATGAAGACTTCTGCCCCTCTGGAGCTCCACTTATGCCCGGCTGGGTGTAGATGGCTTAAGGTAGGGTGATCTTCAAGTGGGTAGTGTTAGGTTTTTTTAAGGGGGGATTGGGTGGGTTTTAGAGTAGGGTTGGGTGTGTGGGTGGTGGGTTTTAATGTTGGGGGGTATTGTATTTTTTTTTACAGGTGAAAGAGCTGATTACTTTGGGGCAATGCCCCGCAAAAGGCCCTTTTAAGGGCTATTTGTAATTTAGTATAGGGTAGGGAATTTTATTATTTTGGGGGGCTTTTTTATTTTATTAGGGGGATTAGATTAGGTGTAATTAGTTTAAAATTCTTGTAATTCTTTTTTTTTCTGTAATTTAGTGGGGGTTTTTTTCGTAATTTTGTTTATTTAATTTAATTGTAATTAATTGTAGGTAGTTTAGGTAATTAGTTTAATTATAGTGTAGTGTTAGGTGTAATTGTAACTTAGGTTAGGGTTTATTTTACAGGTAATTTTGTACTTATTTTAGCTAGGTAGTTATTAAATAGTTAATAACTATTTAATAACTTTTGTACCTAGTTAAAATAAATACAAAGTTGCCTGTAAAATAAATATAAATCCTAAGCTAGCTACAATGTAACTATTAGTTATATTGTAGCTAGCTTAGGGTTTATTTTATCGGTAAGTATTTAGTTTTAAATAGGATTCATTAATTAATAGTAGTAAATTTATTTCGTTTTATTTAAATTATATTTAAGTTAGGGGGTATTAGGGTTAGGCTTAGACTTAGGTTTAGGGGTTAATAAATTTAATATAGTAGCGGCGACGTTGGGGGTTGCAGATTAGGGGTTAATAAATGTAGTTAGGTGTTGGCGATGTTAGGGACAGCAGATTAGGGGTTAATAAAATTTAACTAGTGTTTGCGAGGCAGGAGTGCGGTGGTTTAGGGGTTAATAAATGTATTAAAGTGGCGGCGATGTCCGGTCGGCAGATTAGGGGTTAAACATTTTAGTTAAGTGTTTGCGATGTGGGGGGGGGGGCTCGGTTTAGGGGTTAATAGTTTATGGGTTTTAGTGTACTTTTAGCACTAAAAGCTTAAATTAATCTAGATCATTATACAATAATGTAATCCAATATGGCATCTTTCAGTCTCTTTATTCTATACACAACATAACTGTTTTATTCCAAAAAGCAAATAAGTCAGAAAGGCTGGTTCATTACTTTTTTAAGTGCCTGTAGCTGTCAAAGTAAAAAAAAATAACCAAAAAAATGTTGAAAAGTTTTGAGAAAATTGATTGATAAAAAAAGTATCCCATGTTTTGTATAGGGATTTTTTTAGATGAGACAATAATGCCTTTTCAGATCCAAAGAACACTCGAAAACCTGTGATTGGCTAAAACTTGAAAAGTGTACATTTGCAAGCAAAAGACAGCTGGCAGGGCTCTGCAGCTAGATTGTGATTGGCCCTTTATTGTCATGTGTGAAAGGTCATAGTCAGGCTGCTAATAGAAGCACTGTGTGCTTGTCTTGCAAGACACGAAGTTAAAGGGACACTGAACCCAGATTTTTTCTTTCGTGATTCAGATAGATCATGAAATTTTAAGCAACTTTCTAATTTACTCCTATTATCAAATTTTCTTTATTCTCTTGGTATCTTTATTTGAAATGCAAGAAAGTTTAGATGCCGGCATTTTTGGTGAACAACTTGGGTTGTCCTTGCTGTTTGGTGGATACATTTATCCATCAATCAAAAAGTGCTGTCCTGAGTCCTGAACCAAGAAAAAAGCTTAGATGCCTTCTTTTTCAAATAAAGATAGATAGAGAACGAAGAAAAAATGATAATAGGAGTAAATTAGAAAGTTGTTTTAAATTGCATGCTCTATCTAAATCATGAAAGAAAACATTTGGGTTCAGTGTCCCTTTGAGGGACAGTAAAAACCTTGAGATTTCAATATAAAATGTTTAATTGTGTAGCAGGAAATAACTTTGCTATACACTCATTATTTTCCCCCTTTTCATGTGATTTAGATTTGAATGTTGTGGATTGGTTTTTTAATTCTCAGAGCTGTAAATGTACACTGCAGACTTCTCAAGGCTAACCCTTCTACATATATTTTCCTAATTGGCTTAAGCAGATAGCAACTGCAATTCAATGTACTTAATACTAACATATTGTCAGTAGCTATCCTTGTCATCTGCAGATTCAAGCCAAGATCGGCTCCTCCAAAAGAGGCAAGTGATGAGTAGTTTGGCTACTTGTAAAACTATTGCAGCAAACAAGATGTTAATAACTCTTCATTTTTCTACAGCAAGACCCCAGAGATATATTGTAATTACAAGATGCTTATTTTCCCTTCAATTCATTTTGAAATTGTGTTTCCTTGATTCTGTCTATAAGAGTCCACAGTCTTTATGTCTTCAGGGCTTTTAAGTATTATTTTGAAGCTACAAAATAAATCAGGAAGTCTAAGCTTATTTTCTTTTTTGTTCTCCATTCTTTTGTCACAAATGGTAAGAAAGCTTCAAAGGCTTTACCAGCCAGCAGGATTACTTTTACTTTTATATTATGATCTTCGGAAGAAGCCAGTAATCTTTAGATTCTGACTCATTCCACCAGGGTTTTTAAAGCTTTATGAGCTTGCCATTATAATAATATCTCTGTTATACAATCTTGCAAGACTGCCATTTGGTCCCTGTATAATTTCACTAAGTTTTAAGTTCATTGTGTTCTTGTTAGTGCAAGTAGATAATGATAATGATATTTTCTGAGACCTATGCAGAGGTGTATTCTGACCCACCCTTGCCTTATAGGTACAATTAGTACAGACATAGGGGACGATTTATCATCAGTCTGTCTGACAGGATCCGCTCAGTGGATCAGTTATGGAGCAGCATTCTTTAGACCGCTGCTTCATAACTGCTGTTTCCAGCGAGCCTGAAGGCTCACGTGGAAACATAAACTCCATTCAGAGCTTGATAATTTGGCCCCTAAACCTGTTCTTTGAGAGTGTGAGAATTATCTGAGAAATATAGATATTGGTCTGTCCGTTTCTTTACTGTAATGACAAAACGATATATAAAAGTCCTGCTATGCACAATTTTTATTCTGCTTTTTCTGGTCTGTTCTCTCACAGTTGTTCAGTCTCCTTTAACCTGTCTCTATAAATATAGTCAAACAAACACCTAACACAAGAGGGAAGCCCAGGGGTTTATAATGGAAGGGGAGGACCAGAGGAGACCTTTAAATGTTTGATTATGCCCTATATTAACTATCTATTATTGTCAAGATTAAATATATAAATATCTAATTTTCTAATCTCTAGCATGCTTGTCCTTATATGGGGTATATTAATGTATAAATGTATTGATGATGCTATGGGCATAGGAACCCGGGGGGATGGGAGAGACGTATCCCCAGCAAATCCTGTGGGGGGACCGATAATGCATACATTCCCACCAGTTAAATGACACAGGAGTACTGTTCCCTTTAAGGTGTGAGCGTGTTGGCGCGGCATTTTAATTAGAGCGCACAGCTACATTATTGCTGTGCACAGCCTGGCCGGCAGCAGCACATGTGTGTACATTGTTTATTTGTTTTTAATTCATTTTTAAAAATGTGCGCTGTTAATATTTGCTGCGAGTTGGCTTCTGTAGAAGGCAGGAGTAGGTGGGCATAGCTGCCTAGCAATGCCAGGTGTACACGCTGTCACCTCTTGAGCTGCTGGTAAATGGACCTTGCTGTGGGTATGTCTTATACCTTATATGCCTAAGATGGTCTGTAATATATTTGAACAGGATGGTTGGGAAAAAAAAACTTTAAAAAGCATACGAGCTACATTATATACTAGAATCATTTTTCCCACAGCTCTACCTTTAAAGTGTATTCTTAACTGAAATGGTAACCATTGCTGCATGTTCAGATGCATTTATATACAGCATATTTATTTATATATATAAGGCGGCTACATTGCAGACATAAATACATTCAAGCTCCTGATATTTCTTAAACCTTACTCATATTCTCTGAGATTCTGCTGTGTGTTGTTTACCTACAATTCCTTTGTATTTTTTTTTTAATTAAAGGGCCATACAATTTAATTACCTCATAACGTAAATAGGATATAATGGGGAGCGCTACGTCAGCAAAACATTGCAACTCGTCGGCACTTTCTGCGGGTGGGGTTGTCATATTTGAAGTGTAGACTGTGCATTCACTGAAACCAAACACAGTTTCTGTGTAGGAACACTTCAAATAACCTTACTATCCCTAAACCTACACTATCTGCCTCACACTGTAAAGTCTTATTATTGATAAGGTGGTGAAGACAAACATGGCTGACACCCTACTCGTAACCTATACTTCAGAGAATGGAATATATCGCACTTCTGGCGATGTATTCAAATCAAAGTACAGGTTACTCCCCCTGGAGTGCCCGGCAAACTCCCAAAGAATGCCTACATGTACGTCATACTTTAGCTTTACTCCCCCAGAAATGCCCAGCTAACTCCCTAATACCGGCTACACCTACGTCATCTCTTAGCTACACTCCCCTGGAACCCCCAGCTAACTCCCTAATACCGCCTACACATATGTCATGTGTTAGCTACACTCCCCTGAAATGCCTAGATAACTTTCTAATACCCCTACACATACGTCATGTCTTAGCTACACTCCCCTGGAATGCCCCAGCTAACTCTCTAATACCGCCTACACCTACGTCATGTCTTAGCTACACTCCCCTGGAATGCCCCAGCTAACTCTCTAATACCGCCTACATCTACATCATGTCTTAGCTACACTCCCTGTAATGCCCTAGCTAACTCTCTTATACCCCCTACACCTACGTCATGTCTTAGCTACACTCCCTGTAATGCCCTAGCTAACTCTCTTATACCGCCTACACCTACGTCATGTCTTAGCTACACTCCCCTGGAACGCCCCAGCTAACTCTCTTATACCGCCTACACCTACGTCATGTCTTAGTTACACTCCCCTGGAACGCCCCAGCTAACTCTCTTATACCGCCTACACCTACGTCATGTCTTAGCTACACTCCCCTGGAACGCCCCAGCTAACTCTCTTATACCGCTTACACCTACGTCATGTCTTAGCTACACTCCCCTGGAATGCCCCAGGTAACTCTCTTATACTGCCTACACCTACATCATGTCTTAGCTACACTCCCTGTAATGCCCCAGCTAACTCTCTTATACCGCCTACACCTACATCATGTCTTAGCTACACTCCCTGTAATGCCCCAGCTAACTCTCTTATACCCCCTACACCTACGTCATGTCTTAGCTACACTCCCTGTAATGCCCTAGCTAACTCTCTTATACCGCCTACACCTACGTCATGTCTTAGCTACACTCCCTGTAATGCCCCAGCTAACTCTCTTATACCGCCTACACCTACATCATGTCTTAGCTACACTCCCCTGGAATGCCCCAGCTAACTCTCTTATACCCCCTACACCTACGTCATGTCTTAGCTACACTCCCTGTAATGCCCTAGCTAACTCTCTTATACCGCCTACACCTACCTCATGTCTTTGCTACACTCCCCTGGAACGCCTACGTAATGTCTGCAATCTACCTGGCTAATAAAGTATAAAAAATCCTCCCTATTATAACTATAGGAGCTATGTCGCTACATTTATATACAATGTTAAAATGATATGCATTGCCCTCTCTTCTCTGTTTTCTGTATTCCTTTTCTCTTATTATTCTCTCTTTTTCTTCTGTTCCAGCTCTTTTTTTTCTCTCTTCTCTGTTCCATTTATTCTTTGTCCCCTCTGTGTTTTCTTTCGTCCTTTTCTCTCTCTCTTCTCAGTTCTCTCTGCCTTTTCTTTCTTTCTAACTCGTTCTTCTCTTGTATTCTGTCTCTTCTCCTCTTAGACCTCTCCTCCCTCTCGTATTCTGCCATGTCATCTTTGACCTCACTCTCTCTTTTCTCTCTGTTCTAGCTCTCTTTCTTCATTTTTCTTCTTTTCTCTTTTCCTTCTCTGTCATCCCCTCTTCCTCTACCCTCTCTCTTCTCTCCATCTCCTCCCCAGCCAGTAAAAATGCTATCCCCCATATGGTAGATGATGCAGTAAATTTACCCTGAATGGTTATAAGTGGCTTCTGCGATGGTTCACAAAACAACATCAATGTCAGTGCAAATCCTGTGATAACTTCCCTAATCACTTTAGTACATTTGCCTATCATGAAAAACAATCTTGATTAAGCAGAAAAGCATACAATGTGTTTGCACATTATAATGTACTAGTAGTATGCATCCCTTGTCAGATGTTTTATCAGGGTCTTATTTCAGCCAAATCCACTCAACCATTTTAAAAGTTCGAAGCATTTATAAAATTGTATTTACCATAGTACAAGCAAACATCTTTTCAAAAAAAGGATTAATCTATTATGCCCTATGTGTTGTTAAATACAGAGTATAATCTAAGAAACAGCCAGAACATAATGAAAGTGTCTCAAATAATAAATGGCTGTAGATGGAACTTAGTGATGCTTGTTAAGGACAGTGTTAAGTGTTTGGTGTCACTAATTTATATTCTGTTCTGTAATAGACTGATCCCTAAAAGTTTTGTTTTAGTAAAAATATATTACTAAAGATAAATAATAGTAATACAAGTCTAAATATTTTCTTTAAGTTAGTAACCAGGGTTATTCATAACTATTCTCACATCTGGAATATTTAGTCCATGTGTCATACAAATCTAAACAATGTTGTTTGGCCACAAAAAAATGAACAGTAATATATTGTATATTACTGCATCTGCTGAGTTAAAAATTGTTAGTATTTTGAACTGAAATATTTTGTGTATCCAGGACAAACAACTCAATTGCAGACAAAACTGCTCAGGATAATTTTAAACCATACATTCTAAAAAAACTGTTTAACCCTTTAACTGCAGATGATGACTCTTTTACTTTTTTCTGAGCTCATCAACGCCCCCCTGCACTTACCGGCGCACAACAAGGTGGCATGGGCATGGTGACGTCACAAAACCCTATAAATCTGGAAGTGCAATGCTGCTTCACAGAGCTTAAATGAAAAGTAAAAGCTGTAGCGGATCATGTCCACCAGACATCGTTGAATGCCGACAGCATACGCTGTAGGCATTTAACATTGCACAAGCAGTTCTGGTGAACTGCTTGTTCAATGCCACCCCCTGCAGATTAGCGAGCCCCTGCAGATTGGCCTCTAGCAGGGGGTGTCAATCAATCTGATCATACACGATCGGGCGGAATGATGTCTGCAGCCTCAGAGGAGGTGTACGAGTTAAAAGCAGCGGTCTTAAGACCACTGCTTCTTAACTCCTGTTTCCGGCGAGCCTGAAGTGTGGAAACAGGGGTATTTGGCCCCATTCGGGCCATGATAAATCGGCCTCTTTTGTATTTAACCTGTTAACTGCAAAGCCTTTCCCACCCCTGTGCTGAGCTGAAATTGTATTCCTAAAAAGAAGAAAATATACAAAGTTAAAAACCCATTTTTAAAAGGGACAGTAAACGTTAAAATATAATTGCCCTTAGCTTTAAGTCTATTACTTTCTAAATACATTAGCCCAAGTTTGCAGAGCGAAAGCACAGTGGAAGCGTTTAAAAAAGTATTTTACACTTACCCAAAAACGCATCTTCTGTCTGCCTACGAATCCGAAGTTTTTTTCCAATACTTGCCGTCATTGCCCTTGCAGGCATCTTTTCCAATTTTGACAGTGTGCGTTGCCTCTCCACGTGCGCATGCACATTCAATGCATCCAACAGCCATATACACAGAATATCAATGCTTCGTCGTGCATTAAGATTCTGTGTTTCAGATTGAGCATGCGCAGAGGATGTGGAAATGCGCACTCCGGATCGGAAAATATAGGTGTTTCACAATACATGATTGACAGGGCGAATAGTTGATGGCAAATTCGGTAATTATTTTTATTTATTTTAAAACACTTCCGTAGCGCTTATGCTCTGCAAACTAAGGTCAATATTTAATTAATTGCTTGAATAGCAATACTTTAATGATTTTAGTTTAACATTAACAGTCCCTTTAATTTAAGTACTAACTTATTTTACAGTATAATTCATATCTAATATGTCATATATACTGTATATGTACAATATATCCCAAACCTCCTGCTCATATCGATTTATTATTATTATTATTATTATTATTATTTGTTCTTTATAACAATAGCGATGCATAGCCTACATCGCAAATAAAGAAGTGTTCCTTGGGAGTTCTATAGACGTTCCATGGGAGTAATCTGTATTACAATGGGGAAACTTTGCTGGGAAGGTCTAATGTTCTAAACAATATCAGCCACCGTAGGTGAACAATTTCACACATAATTGTCTTGCCAATCTTTCATTTACTGTGAATCTTAGTTTTCATATAGACTATCTGAACTATTACAAAACAGAAATAATTTTTATATTTTACTGAATGCACATTATGGCCTAGATAACAAGTGGAGTGGTATTTTGGTAAATGGCCACTTAGCTCTTTTACTGCCCAGACCCTAAACTAAAAAAAAACAACCAAAAAAACCCTTAAAAAACCTAACACTAACCCCAAGATGATCCATTTACAGTTGTTGAAGTCCCGCTCGAAAGGATCCATCCAGCCGGCGAAGTCCTCATCCATGCGGCAAGAAGTCTTCATCCAGACGGCTTCTTCTATCTTCATCCAGCCGGCGAAGTCCTCATCCATGCGGCAAGAAGTCTTCATCCAGGTGGCCTCTTCGATCTTCATCCAGCCAGCGCGGAGCGGGTCCATCCTGAAAACATCCAGTGCAGAACATCCTCTTCAAACGGTCTCCGCCGTAAACTGGAACTTAGCCAATAGACTGAGAGCTGCTTAAATCCTATTGGCTGATTTGAATAGCCAATAGTATTTTAGCAGCCCTATTTCCTATTGGCTGATTCAAATCTTTCAGCCAATAGGAATGCAAGGAACGCCATCTTGAATTGCGTCCCTTGCATTGAAGATTCAGTTTACGGCGGCGACCGTAAGAAGAGGAGCTCCGCATCGGATGTCTTTAGGATGGACCCGTGCCAGCTGGATGAACATCAAAGAGACCGTCTGGATGAAGACTTCTTGCCACATTGATGAGGACTTCGCCGGCTGGATGAAGATAGAAGAGGCCGCCTGGATGAAGACTTCTTGCTGCATGGATGAGGACTTCGCTGGCTGGTTAATAACTATTTACTAACTTGTCTACCTAGTTAAAATAAATACAAACTTACCTGTGAAATAAAAATAAAACCTAAGCTAGCTACAATGTAACTATTTATATTTAAATAGGAATTATTTAGTTAATAATTGGAAATTTAATTTAGATCTAATTTAATTATGTTAAAGTTAGGGGGGGTTAGGTTTAGGGGTTAATATAGTTTAATTTAGCTTGTTGCGATGTGCGGGGCTGGCGGTTTAGGGGTTAATAGGTTTATTTAGTTAATAAGTGTAAATTTAATTTAGCTATATTTGTATTATGCTAAAGTTAGGGGGTGTTAGGGTTAGGTTTATGTTAGGGTTAGGTTTAGGGGTAATATAGTTTAATTTAGCTTGTTGCAATGTGGAGGGCTGGCGGTTTAGGATTAGGGTTAGTTAATAAGTGTACATTTTATTTAGCTATATTTGTATTATGTTAAAGTTAGGGGGTGTTAGGGTTACATTAGGGTTAGGGTTAGAGATATGGTAGGGTTAGGGTTGGGTTTAGGGGTTAATATAGTTTAATTTAGCTTGTTTCGATGTGGGGGGCTGGCGGTTTAGGGGTTAATAAATGTAGTATAGTGGCAGCGATATCGGGAGCGGCAGATTAGGGGTTAATAATTTTATTTAGGTAGTGGCGATATCGGGAGTGGCAAATTAGGGGTTAATAACTGTAGGCAGGTGTCAGCGATGTTGGGTGCAGCAGATTAGGGGTGTTTAGACATAGGGTTTATGTTAGGGTGTTAGGTTTAAATAGTAGTCAATGGGGCTGCGTTACGGAACTTTTGTTTCCTCGATCGCAGGTGTTAGGTTTTTTTTGCTGGCTCTCCCCATTGATGTCTATCGGGAAATCGTGCACGAGCACGTCTCAGCAGCACTCTGATTCTGTGCGGTATGGAGCTCAACGCAGCCATATCGCACGCAAAAGGCGTATGTTTGAGAACTTGTAATTGCAGCACTATGGAAAATTAAATAACGTAACTTTTGTTGCGTTTGTTAATTTTTCTATAGAGCTCAAAACTCGTAATCTAGCTGTTTGTCACTTGAATTAAAGTGTTTAACTAAAAAATACAGAACAATTGAAATAAATGTGAAATTTACAATAAATTATCCCTGAAAAACATGCAAAAGGGTATTTCACTATCGTAACACAATGAGAACTTCCTGAATGAGAAAAACTTAAGAAATGTCTAAATTCCAGAACTGTTTTTGTCCTCAATTAGTTTTACATTGTGGTTTTGCAGTGGCTGTGTTGGGGATGATTCAAGGGAAGTATTTAGATTTTGAAATGTCCCATTTCAATAGTAATTATCTCTTCCTTTCTCATCGTCTCTTATGCCCTTTACTATTTTCTTCTATTTTTCCAGTTGAATCAATTAGTGACCTATTAACTAATAAATCCAAACCTGAGGGAACTACCACAAGATGAAACAATAACAAATATTTTTCTATATATGATAAAAATCAATCCTATTTGATTACTCAACTCTAATGCTAACTCTCAAGGTCTGTGCTCCTTGGCCTATATATAAACCCACTCCAAAACTACTATTTCTGTATTTTAATGTCTAAAATAGAATTAACAAATGGAAAAAAAAGCTAAATTAAAAGTTCCTTTGATTTTCTTCCAAGAACTATAAAGTTGTTTGTTGTAACTTGACCCTTGCTAAACACACTGCAAATGTTCTGAGGATCTGAGAAATAGATAAGATACCATAGCAGTGATTCCTTTAAAAAACTGGTGAATCCACAAGTTGAATTTAAAGGTCGAACCACTACATTCCCAGGATTATCTTTCAAATGATTTGCTATGTTAATTCATTTCCTACCACAAGCACAATTCATGAAATTAAGGATAAAGGTTCCATAATAGAAAACAGACACCAATATATCTCCATAAAATTGTTTACAGTTTCAACAGAAACATTTAGATGTAATGCAGTCTAATTTTGGGCAATAACTGATGGATAATTGGGATGAATAAATATAAATCAAAATTGCTTTATCAAAACTGCTTACAAATATAAGTATACATGTCAAGTAGTAAACTATTGTGTGTGTGTATATAAGTATATAACTCATATTCATACATGTATTAAGGTACCAAGCATCTTCTCTTATAAGTGTAATTTTATTTTATAATGTTATCCCACTATTGGCTGCATCAGAGATGCAAGGTTCCTATGTCAGTTTTAAGATCACTGGTCAGCATTTTCATGAAGATGTTTTGCAGTTCTGCTGGAGTAATCTTAAAGTAGTTCACTAAAGATTTTAGCAGGGTGAGGAAATGTTTAGGCTATAAAATCATTTCCAGAGTGCATGTACAGGATTCTTTATGAAAGGGGTGGGATAAGGCATCTACTTTTACATTAATGTAGATTGGTCTACAACTTGGCACTCATAGGCTTTACTTTTAATTCAGAGGCATCTGCTTTTAACATGTAAAATGCCAAAGGTTTTGAATAAATATTTTTTACTTTTTGAATACTTAATGGGCCCCCTCGGTTAAGGTTAGTTATAGGCAAAATGATCTTAAAAATTAATATATAATAGAAATTTGTGAACCCCACCAATTGTTGAAATCATTTTTGTTTGTGACGATGAGCAATTGCGAGTTGTTGTAACCTTTATCTGCACGATCAGAATACCTGTATAAAATGTGTGGAACACAAGAAAGTTTGCTTTAAAATTTAAAAATAAATAAATTAGAAATTAGAATTTGATAAGCATACTGTCATGAGCGCTTCCGTTCATCGCCGTGTCGCCGCGGCTCCCGGAACTCCTCTGTGTCTCTGACGTCATGTTGCTTAGCAACATGACGCTTTCTCTCACACCCCTCTGATGACGGTTACGCTCCTGCCCTTTAAATCTCGGCGGGAGATCTGAATCTGGGCCCGTTTGTTTGTTTCCCTGGATTGTGAGTACCATATCAGTTTTATTCTTCTGTGTACCGACTTCTGCCTGCCTGACCAAGCCTCTTGCCTAATCCCTACTTGCTGATATTTGGACATTGACTTCTGCCTGCCTGACCTTGCCTGTAGCTATTACCCTTTTGCTGACACTTGGATGCCGACTTCTGCTTGCCTGACCCTGTCTTTTGCCTATACCTTTTGCTGATATTTGGATGCCGACTTCTGCCTGCCTGACCTTGCTTTGGCCTTTACCTTTAAACCTATTCTTTGTTAAACAAGACCTGCTTAAAGGGACATTTTACTTTTACAAGCTGCAAAAGAGAACTTTGCCTTTCTGTTTGTTATACACCTGCTTAAAAGGGACATTTACTTTTACAAGCTGCAAAAGAGAACTTTGCCTTTCTGTTTGTTATACACCTGCTTAAAAGGGACATTTACTTTTACAAGCTGCAAAAGAGAACTTTGCCTTTCTGTTTGTTATAAACCTGCTTAAAGGGACATTATACTTTTACAAGCTGCAAAAGAGAACTTTGCCTTTCTGTTTGTTATACACCTGCTTAAAAGGGACATTTACTTTTACAAGCTGCAAAAGAGAACTTTGCCTTTCTGTTTGTTATAAACCTGCTTAAAGGGACATTATACTTTTACAAGCTGCAAAAGAGAACTTTTCCTTTGTTTTACAAGCCTGCTAAAGAGGACCTTTTTCAGAAGCTTCAAAGTAAGAGCATTTCCTTTTTGTTCTTTGTACTACTTAAAGGGACGTTTTATCCTTTGTGGCTTTCCTGCATTCTGGAACAATATTCATTTTTGTTATCTTCTAATCTGCTTCCTGAGTGGGTCACGTCCTGGATATTTCTCAGTGTGCTAGCGTGTGCTTTCAATTCACGCTAGCAGTTGGGTTACATCCCGGATTGATTCCAGAGCGGCTGACATTACAAACGGGCCATAAAAATGGACCCCACTGAATTATCTATGGCCGTGGCTCACCAGGGACAGCTCTTGGGTTCTCATGCCACTCACTTGCAGTCTCTGGACACTAAACTTGATCAAATTACTGCTCTATTACAAAATTTGGTTGCTACCGCACCTCCCAATCCTAATCCCAATCCAAATCCGATTGAGGCATTACCTCCTCCGATTCCTAACAATCAGTCTCAGGTACAACTAAGTCCCAGGATTCCTCTTCCGGATAAATATGATGGGAATCCTGAAGAATGTAGAGGCTTTTTGAATCAATGCCGTCTTCATTTCCGAAATAGCCCTACTCTCTTTGCTACTGCCTCTTCTAGAATCACGTTTCTTATTTCCTTAATGAAAGGAAAAGCCTTGGCTTGGGTGTCACCTTTGCTAGAAAAGAATGATCCTATACTGTTGGATGTTGATACATTTCTATCTACATTCTCAAACGTATTCGATAAACCTGGAAGGTCATCCGCTGCTGAAGCAACTCTCCTGGATTTACGTCAAGGAAATCAACCAGTCTCTCAATATGCAATTGAGTTCCGCACCCTTGCCTCTGAAACCACTTGGAATCAGGGAGCACTCAGAGCCGCTTTCCGTAAAGGACTTTCTGAGCGTCTCAAGGATGAATTGGTGTATCGTGAACTTCCAGAGTCCTTAGAAGCCTTAATAAATCTCTGTATCTGTCTCGACGCCAGGTTTCGTGAACGCCAACAAGAAAAGGATAGAACACAGAGGACTGCCACTCGAACTCCTTTTCGTTTAGCTCCTCGTTTTTCTAGTCCAGTCACTCCAGCCTCTCCTACTACTGATCAGGCTGAACCCATGGAAGTAGGAAGTATAAAATTAACTGAGACTGAACGCTTAAGAAGACGGACTCTTGGCTTATGTCTGTACTGTGGCCTTAAAGGACATTTATTAAGGGATTGTCCTACTAGGCCAGTAAAAGCCAGGGCTTAACTCTAGTCCAGGGAACTGAGTTAAGCCAAAATAGTGGTCATTCCCTATACAAGAAACTCTTTGTTCCAGTAACTCTTCTAATTGGACAAAAGAAGATCTATACCCAAGCCCTAATTGATTCTGGTGCTGGAGGTGTGTTCATTGACTCTACATTTGTTTCTACTCATTCTATACCCTTACTAAAGAAGGAGTATTCCATTTCAGTCTCTACGGTCAGTGGAGATCCTTTGGGTTCTGGATACATTCAGTTTTCTACTCAACCCTTAATCCTCACCGTAGGAATACTTCATTCTGAGACAATTTGTTTCGATGTCATTCCCACTCCGCAATTTCCCATTATCTTGGGATTACCCTGGCTCCAGATTCACAATCCCATTTTTTCTTGGACTTTCGGTGAACTCACTTCCTGGGGATCTACATGCCAGACTAAATGTCTTCAAGAGATTACTAAGTTACCACTCACTATTGCTCTCACAGTTGAAACTCCGGAATCCTTACCTATGCATTACCATGACTTTGTGGATGTCTTCTCCAAAAAAGAAGCGGAACGTCTTCCTCCTCATCGCCCTTTTGATTGTCCCATTGACCTCCTTCCTGGGGCTGCCTATCCTCGAGGCAAAACATATCCACTTTCTAAACCAGAAAACATGGCTCTGGAAGAATATATAAAAGACAATCTGGCTAGAGGATTTATTCGACCCTCCTCTTCCCCTGTAGGGGCTGGTTTCTTTTTTGTGGGAAAAAAGGATGGCGGATTAAGACCCTGTATTGATTATCGTGGATTGAATCAGATTACCATCAAGAACAGTTATCCTCTGCCCCTTATTCCTGAACTTTTTACTTATCTTCAGGGAGCCACCATTTTCACCAAACTCGACCTACGTGGTGCATACAACTTGATCCGTATACGCAAAGGAGATGAGTGGAAGACTGCCTTTAACACTCGATTTGGGCATTATGAATATTTGGTCATGCCCTTTGGGCTATGCAATGCTCCGGCGGTTTTCCAGCATTTTGTAAATGAGATCTTTCGTGATTTTTTGAATATTTTTGTTATCATATACCTGGACGACATCTTAATTTTTTCTCAGAACCACCAAGATCATGTGCACCACGTCAAGAAAGTACTTCAACGTCTAAGAGAATTCCATCTGTTTGCTAAACTGGAGAAATGTTCTTTCCATCAAAAAATCATACCCTTTCTGGGTTATGTAATATCGGCATCTGGATTCGAAATGGACCCTACTAAACTTTCTGCCATTTTGGATTGGCCTAGACCTGATTCTTTGAAGGCTTTACAACGTTTCCTAGGCTTCGCCAATTATTACAGAAAGTTCATCAAGAATTTTGCTACTATTACTTCTCCTCTTACTTCTCTCACAAGAAAAGGACAAAACTGTAAAGTATGGCCGTCTGAGGCTATAGAAGCTTTTGAATCTCTCAAAGAAGCTTTTTCCTCAGCTCCTATCCTTCGTCATCCAAATCCTGAGTTTCAATTTATTCTGGAGGTGGATGCTTCCTCTGTTGCTGCTGGAGCGGTTCTGTCTCAACGAATACCAGAGACTGGAAGGATTCATCCTGTTGCTTTTTTCTCTAAAAAATTCACTCCTTCCGAATTTAACTATGACGTAGGGAATAAAGAGTTGCTTGCCATCAAGATGGCATTGGATGAATGGAGACATTGGCTGGAAGGTACTTCTTTGCCATTTACTATACTTACTGATCATAAGAACCTTCTGTATCTCCAAACAGCCAAACGACTAAATTCCAGGCAAGCACGCTGGTCCTTATTCTTCTCTCGGTTTCACTATAATTTGTCTTACATACCTGGTTCAAAAAATATTAAAGCAGACGCACTTTCCAGACAATTTCAAGATACCCCAGTTCCTGAGTCTGGTACCATTCTCCAACCTCATGAAGTCATTGCCCAGTTAACAACTTCTTGGTTACAAGAATTACAGTCCGCTCAAGAGCGTCTTCCTTTGTCCTGTAAACCTCCCAATGGTTTACTCTTTGTTCCTGAACGCCTTCGTTCCAAGATTTTATTTTGGGCTCATGATAGTCCCCTTTCTGGACATCCTGGCATCAGTATTACCACTCGAAACCTCAAACAACATGTCTGGTGGCCTACACTCTCTCAAGATGTGAAGGATTACGTCTCAGTATGCACACAATGTGCCATGAACAAAACTCCACGCCAACTTCCTTCAGGATTACTCCAACCATTGCCTATACCTCACCAGCCTTGGACTCATGTATCCATGGACTTTATTACCGATCTTCCCTTGTCCACTGGGAACAATACTATCTGGGTGGTGGTCGACAGGTTCACTAAGACGGCTCATTTTGTACCCTTGCCAGGATTACCATCTGCCAAAAGACTCTCTGAACTTTTTATTCTACATATTGTAAGAATCCATGGATTTCCTCTTGATATTGTTTCAGATAGAGGGGTACAATTCGTTTCTCGATTTTGGAGGTCACTTTGTAAACATTTTGGTACTACTATATCTCTCTCTACTTCTCACCACCCACAATCGAATGGTCAGACTGAAAGAGTAAACCAGTGTCTTGAAACATATCTTAGACATTATGTGGATCATTATCATTCTAACTGGACTTCTTACCTTCCTTTGGCTGAATTGGCCCATAATGCCCGGTACAATTCCTCCCTTCAGACTTCTCCTTTTCATGCAGCTTACGGATATCAGCCTAGGACGTTCCCTTTGCATACTTCCTCCACAGTGAATCCTGCTTCTGATCTTACAGCCCGAAGATTAACTCGACATTGGCAGAAGATACATCGTATTCTTTCTGTAACTTCTAGACGTTACAAGTTCTTTTCGGATCTTCGACGGAAAAAGGCTCCCAAATATCGCCCTGGTGATAAAGTTTGGATTTCCTCTCGATTTCTTCGCCTGAAACAACCTTCTAACAAATTGGGACCACGATATGTGGGTCCTTTCCGAATACTGGGTCAGGTATGTTCCACTGCTTATCGGGTAGCTTTACCCAAGTCTCTCAAAGTCCATCCGGTATTCCATGTTTCTCTTTTAAAACCTGTGATGATTAACAGGTATTCTAAGCCTTTTTCTAAACCTCCACCGTTATTGGTGCATGGACATCCTGAGTTTGAGATCAGCCATATTCTAGATTCCAAATTGCGGGGCAAGAAATTGTATTATCTCATTCATTGGAAGGGTTATCCAGTCACGGAACGTTCTTGGGAACCTGCTCATCAAGTAAATGCTCCAATATTGGTCAAGACCTTCCACAAGACTCATCCTGATAGACCTGGTCCTGTCCCCCGGAGGGGCCCTTGAGGAGGGGGTGCTGTCATGAGCGCTTCCGTTCATCGCCGTGTCGCCGCGGCTCCCGGAACTCCTCTGTGTCTCTGACGTCATGTTGCTTAGCAACATGACGCTTTCTCTCACACCCCTCTGATGACGGTTACGCTCCTGCCCTTTAAATCTCGGCGGGAGATCTGAATCTGGGCCCGTTTGTTTGTTTCCCTGGATTGTGAGTACCATATCAGTTTTATTCTTCTGTGTACCGACTTCTGCCTGCCTGACCAAGCCTCTTGCCTAATCCCTACTTGCTGATATTTGGACATTGACTTCTGCCTGCCTGACCTTGCCTGTAGCTATTACCCTTTTGCTGACACTTGGATGCCGACTTCTGCTTGCCTGACCCTGTCTTTTGCCTATACCTTTTGCTGATATTTGGATGCCGACTTCTGCCTGCCTGACCTTGCTTTGGCCTTTACCTTTAAACCTATTCTTTGTTAAACAAGACCTGCTTAAAGGGACATTTTACTTTTACAAGCTGCAAAAGAGAACTTTGCCTTTCTGTTTGTTATACACCTGCTTAAAAGGGACATTTACTTTTACAAGCTGCAAAAGAGAACTTTGCCTTTCTGTTTGTTATACACCTGCTTAAAAGGGACATTTACTTTTACAAGCTGCAAAAGAGAACTTTGCCTTTCTGTTTGTTATAAACCTGCTTAAAGGGACATTATACTTTTACAAGCTGCAAAAGAGAACTTTGCCTTTCTGTTTGTTATACACCTGCTTAAAAGGGACATTTACTTTTACAAGCTGCAAAAGAGAACTTTGCCTTTCTGTTTGTTATAAACCTGCTTAAAGGGACATTATACTTTTACAAGCTGCAAAAGAGAACTTTTCCTTTGTTTTACAAGCCTGCTAAAGAGGACCTTTTTCAGAAGCTTCAAAGTAAGAGCATTTCCTTTTTGTTCTTTGTACTACTTAAAGGGACGTTTTATCCTTTGTGGCTTTCCTGCATTCTGGAACAATATTCATTTTTGTTATCTTCTAATCTGCTTCCTGAGTGGGTCACGTCCTGGATATTTCTCAGTGTGCTAGCGTGTGCTTTCAATTCACGCTAGCAGTTGGGTTACATCCCGGATTGATTCCAGAGCGGCTGACACATACTGCAGATGGTCAATGAAACTGCAGGATAAATTATTATATCATCTATCATCTATAGACAACCATGAAACAATGTAAGAGATAGTAAAAAAAAAAACAACAATCTACTTTAACATTTGTATAAAGTGTCAGGGGTATTACAAAGACAGTAGGGGATAAATGCTGTAAGCCAGTTAGACAAAGCAAGGTAAAAAAATCAACCTGTATCAGACAATATGCAGAGCAACCAAAACAGCTTTAGAGTCAAAGCAACAGATTAAGAAGAAAGTAGCAAGTGCCAAGATATGAATTATAACTTACACTCACATAAAAAAGCAGAAGAATGGTGCACAAGCAGAATGCACTCAAAGCAGTAATATGCCTGAACCATCATAACCCAGAGTTAGACAGATACTACCGAATTACTTAGAAAAACCTATACTAAAGTATTAACATATCTACATGGCTCCCTTGTCCATTCAAGTTTTAACTCCATCAATCTCTGATCACGACTCCATTTTTGCGAACAAGCAAAAGAGCTCAGATTCTATAACAAAGAGCAAACCATTTTCCTGGCCAGGCATGCGTCTTCACCGGTGTCAGACGGAAATGCTGTTGTTTCACAAATGTCAGGAAGCTGTAATCAATGGCCAAGAGACCCCACTTACCAAATATTATCACTAAAATACTGCAAGTTTTAAAACACTGTAGCAAAGTAGGAGATAATGGTAAGAGATTAATACATATACATATAGGGGCCGAATTATCTAGGGCCGAGCAGCCCCTGATGACCCTGTTTCCATGCAAGCCTTTAGACCGCTGCTCCTTAACTGGTCCGCCTGCTCTGAGCGGCGAATCTGCAGGGGGCGGCAAGAACTGTTTGTGCAATGATAAATGCTGACAGCGTATGCTGTCGGCATTCATCGATGTCTGTCGGACGGACAGACCGATGATAAATTGGCCCCATGGTGCTCAAGAAGAAACTCCTGAGCCAATACTGCCCAAGCTAACTAGAGTGCAGATTTCACAAAATGGAGAACAACTATTACACAGCATAAACAGTGGTACTGATTTAGAAAAGTAACATAACAGGAACAGTATAGGCACGGAAATGGCAAATTATACAAAAAGGGGAGTAGAGCGTACATAGTTCAACAGTCAAGGTGAGAACAGTTCAGTTAGTTACAATATAAATCCCAATTATTATAATAATGTCTCAAGGGAAACCTAGTCAAGCCAAGACTAAAAATATATAAAATCCAAATTATCAGGGTTGGGGAACATCTCAAGGAAAATTTAGTCCAAACTTAGCTTTCATGAATTGATTTGTATAGCAAAATCCACGCCAACTGATAACAAAAAGGTGCTAAACAAATATAGCAGAAAAGAATAGATAAATAAAAGTTGTGCTCACAAGCTTAAAGGAACATGATACTCAAAAATGTATTTGTTACATGTAAAACGGCCAGATTACAAGCCCAAACATTTGCACCCGAGCAATAAGGGGTTTATCGCAGGTGTTTGCGCTCTTTGGGCTTACCGATGGTATTATGTTTTGCGCTAGAATGATTACCGCAACTTCAGAGTTCTGGTTAACTTTTTCGTGAAACATAAAAGTTGCACAATATACATAAAAAAATACATTACAAAATACAGTTACATTAATTATAGCACCATCCAATAAAAAATAATTTAAAAAAATGTTGCACACAAAAGTTACAAGGGCTCAAAGATATGAAGTCTCAGGTGTTAGGAAACAAAAGGCAGATAAAGGTCTTTAACATTGAGATATATACATATACATTTCTTAAGATGTGTATGTATATACTGTATATATATATATATATATATATATATATATATATATAAACATATATATATATATATATATATATACTGTATGTATACATATGTATTTATGTATTTATATGTATATATATATGTATTAAAGTGAAGGAAGCCAGATTCGTCATTGATACAGCATAAGAAGCAGACGGTTGATCGCCGGTTTGCTGACATAAGGAAAAAGGTAAGTATTTAAAAAAAAAATGCTTAAATGTAAAGTTTAATGAATGAAAATGCCCCTGTTTTTATGAGTATTTTTAAAAAACGGGCACTTTCTCATTAAACTTGACCTTCATTTTAAGTAGATAAATATGAATATTGCTTAAATATGCTTTTAATACAGTGTTATACTGTGTATTTACTGTAAATATTTCACGTTCCAATGTTCTGCACAAAGCAGAATATGTTTTATGTATTTCTAAATAGATATTCCAGTATATATTTATATATATATATATATATATATATATATATATATATATATATGTATATATCTATACCTATATATAATCTTGTATATATATATATATATATATATATATATATATATATATATATATATATATATACAGTATATATGTATAGATATATACGGCTAGATTTAGAGTTTTGTCGGTAACGACCCGCGTATCTAACGCTGGCTTTTTTCTGGCCGCACCTTTAAAATAACTCTGGTATTGAGAGTCCACAGAATGGCTGCGTTAGGCTCCAAAAAAGGAGCGTATAGCATATTTAACGCCACTGCAACTCTCGATACCAGAGTTGCTTACGGACGCGGCCAGCCTCAAAAACGTGCTCGTGCACGATTCCCCCATAGGAAACAATGGGGCTGTTTGAGCTGAAAAAAAACCTAACACCTGCAAAAAAGCCGCGTTCTGCTCCTAACGCAGCCCCATTGTTTCCTATGGGGAAACACTTCCTACGTCTGCACCTAACACCCTAACATGTACCCCGAGTCTAAACACCCCTAACCTTACACTTATTAACCCCTATTCTGCCGCCCCCGCTATCGCTGACCCCTGCATATTATTATTAACCCCTAATCTGCCGCTCCGTAAACCGTCGCTACTTACATTATCCCTATGTACCCCTAATCTGTTGCCCCTAACACCGCCGACCCCTATATTATATTTATTAACCCTTAATCTGCCCCCCACAACGTTGCCTCCACCTGCCTACACTTATTAACCCCTAATCTGCCGAGCGGACCGCACCGCTATTATTATAAAGTTATTAACCCCTAATCCGCCTCACTAACCCTATAATAAATAGTATTACCCCCTAATCTGCCCTCCCTAACATCGCCGACACCTAACTTCAATTATTAACCCCTAATCTGCTGACTGGAGCTCACCGCTATTCTAATAAATGTATTAACCCCTAAAGCTAAGTCTAACCCTAACACTAACACCCCCCTAAATTAAATATAATTTTAATCTAACGAAATTAATTAACTCTTATTAAATAAATTATTCCTATTTAAAGCTAAATACTTACCTGTAAAATAAATCCTAATATAGCTACAATATAAATTATTATATTATATTATAGCTATTTTAGGATTAATATTTATTTTACAGGTAACTTTGTAATTATTTTAACCAGGTACAATAGCTATACAATTAAACCTAACACTACACTATCAATAAATTAATTAAATAAAATACCTATAATTATCTACAATTAAACCTAACACTACACTATCAATAAATAAATTAAATACAATTCCTACAAATAAATACAATGAAATAAACTAACTAAAGTACAAAAAATAAAAAAAAACTAAGTTACAAAAAATAAAAAAATATTTACAAACATTAGAAATATATTACAACAATTTTAAACTAATTACACCTACTCTAAGCCCCCTAATAAAATAACAAAGCCCCCCAAAATAAAAAAAATGCGCTACCCTATTCTAAATTACTAAAGTTCAAAGCTCTTTTACCTTACCAGCCCTGAACAGGGCCCTTTGCGGGGCATGCCCCAAGAAGTTCAGCTCTTTTGCCTGTAAAAAAAAAACATACCATACCCCCCCCCCAACATTACAACCCACCACCCACATACCCCTAATCTAACCCAAACCCCCCTTAAATAAACCTAACACTAAGCCCCTGAAGATCTCCCTACCTTGAGTCGTCTTCACCCAGCCGAGCCAAATTCTTCATCCAAGCGGAGCAAGAAGAGGTCCTCCATCCGGTAGAAGTCTTCATCCAAGCGGGGCAGAAGAGGTCTTCAATCCGATTGAAGTCTTCATCCAAGAGGCATCTTCTATCATCATCCATCCGGAGCGGAGCGGCAGCATCCTGAAGACCTCCGACGCGGAACATCCATCCTGGCCGACGACTGAACGACGAATGACGGTTCCTTTAAATGACGTCATCCAAGATGGCGTCCCTCGAATTCCGATTGGCTGATAGGATTCTATCAGCCAATCGGAATTAAGGTAGGAAAAATCTGATTGGCTGATTGAATCAGCCAATCAGATTGAGCTCGCATTCTATTGGCTGATCGGAACAGCCAATAGAATGCAAGCTCAATCTGATTGGCTGATTGGATCAGCCAATCGGATTGAACTTGATTCTGATTGGCTGATTCCATCAGCCAATCAGAATATTCCTACCTTAATTCCGATTGGCTGATAGAATCCTATCAGCCAATTGGAATTCGAGGGACGCCATCTTGGATGACGTCATTTAAAGGAACCGTCATTCGTCGTTCAGTCGTCGGCCAGGATGGATGTTCCGCGTCGGAGGTCTTCAGGATGCTGCCGCTCCGCTCCGGATGGATGACGATAGAAGATGCCTCTTGGATGAAGACTTCAATCGGATGGAAGACCTCTTCTGCCCCGCTTGGATGAAGACTTCTACCGGATGGAGGACCTCTTCTTGCTCCGCTTGGATGAAGAATTTGGCTCGGCTGGGTGAAGACGACTCAAGGTAGGGAGATCTTCAGGGGCTTAGTGTTAGGTTTATTTAAGGGGGGTTTGGGTTAGATTAGGGGTATGTGGGTGGTGGGTTGTAATGTTGGGGGGGGGTATTGTATGTTTTTTTTTACAGGCAAAAGAGCTGAACTTCTTGGGGCATGCCCCGCAAAGGGCCCTGTTCAGGGCTGGTAAGGTAAAAGAGCTTTGAACTTTAGTAATTTAGAATAGGGTAGGGCATTTTTTTTATTTTGGGGGGCTTTGTTATTTTATTAGGGGGCTTAGAGTAGGTGTAATTAGTTTAAAATTGTTGTAATATATTTCTAATGTTTGTAAATATTTTTTTATTTTTTGTAACTTAGTTCTTTTTTATTTTTTGTACTTTAGTTAGTGTATTTCATTGTATTTATTTGTAGGAATTGTATTTAATTTATTTATTGATAGTGTAGTGTTAGGTTTAATTGTAACTTAGGTTAGGATTTATTTTACAGGTAATTTTGTAATTATTTTAACTATTTTAGCTATTAAATAGTTCTTAACTATTTAATAGCTATTGTACCTGGTTAAATTAATTACAAAGTTACCTGTAAAATAAATATTAATCCTAAAATAGCTATAATATAATTATAATTTATATTGTAGCTATATTAGGATTTATTTTACAGGTAAGTATTTAGCTTTAAATAGGAATAATTTATTTAATAAGAGTTAATTAATTTCGTTAGATTAAAATTATATTTAATTTAGGGGGGTTTTAGTGTTATGGTTAGACTTAGCTTTAGGGGTTAATACATTTATTAGAATAGCGGTGAGCTCCAGTCGCAGATTAGGGGTTAATAATTGAAGTTAGGTGTCGGCGATGTTAGGGAGGGCAGATTAGGGGTTAATACTATTTATTATAGGGTTAGTGAGGCGGATTAGGGGTTAATAACTTTATTATAGTAGCGGTGCGGTCCGCTCGGCAGATTAGGGGTTAATAAGTGTAGGCAGGTGGAGGCGACGTTGAGGGGGGCAGATTAGGGGTTAATAAAAATAATATAGGGGTCGGCGGTGTTAGGGGCAGCAGATTAGGGGTACATAGCTATAATGTAGGTGGCGGCTCTTTGCGGTCGGCAGATTAGGGGTTAATTATTGTAGGTAGCTGGCTGCAATGTTGTGGGGGGCAGGTTAGGGGTTAATAAATATAATATAGGGGTCGGCGGTGTTAGGGGCAGCAGATTAGGGGTACATAAGTATAACGTAGGTGGCGGTCGGCAGATTAGGGGTTAAAAAAATTTAATCGAGTGGCGGCGATGTGGGGGGACCTCGGTTTAGGGGTACATAGGTAGTTTATGGGTGTTAGTGTACTTTAGAGCACAGTAGTAAAGAGCTTTATGAACCGGCGTTAGCCCAGAAAGCTCTTAACTACTGACTTTTTTCTGCGGCTGGAGTTTTGTCGTTAGATTTCTAACGCTCACTTCAGACACGACTCTAAATACCGGAGTTAGAAAGATCCCATTGAAAAGATAGGATACGCAAATGACGTAAGGGGATCTGCGGTATGGAAAAGTCGCGGCTGAAAAGTGAGTGTTAGACCCTTTTTTGAATGACTCCAAATACCGGCGGTAGCCTAAAACCAGCGTTAGGAGCCTCTAACGCTGGTTTTCACGGCTACCGCCAAACTCCAAATCTAGGCCATAGTGTGCCAAAAGAACATCATATATATATATGTAGAAATATATATTTATGAATAAATAGAACATATTCTGTTATTTGAAGAACATTGGAATGTGAAATATTCATATTTTCATGTTGGGTTAGCGTAAAGGAGAATATGAGATCTGGTTTGCGCAAGAGTGGGGTGTTTTTTTTTCTCCATTGACTTTTTTGGGGAATAAGTGAACATGCGCTCGAGCAGAAGTGTTAATTTGCAATCCACTTTGCAATCCACACTTGTCTTTTCCAGTGCTAAATAAAGCATCATTTTATGTGGGAGCTGAGCCTATCAACCATTGAGCAATGTAATTACAGGGTCTAAATTGTGCCTATTCACTACACCAGACTTCTTGCACTATATTTATACCTAACTTTGACAAAGGCTTTGTAAAGGACTGTTGAACCTCGGGCTTCTTCTGAGCAGAGGGCTTCTGGTATTCTCTGCACAATCAGAGATGGGTTATAGAGTATTGTATGGCAGTTACAGTTCTAATATAAAAAACAAGCAGACTAGGATGTGGTTGATGCTTCTAAATAACCAGTAAGTGAAAAATGTACTTCGTTGTACTTAGTACCTGCATACTCCCTAAATGTTTGTGTTCTGAAACATCCCACAAATAGATTCATAAGGATACCTACTTGGAAATATTTTATATACTGGATAATAATGGAATATTTCTATTTAAGAAAAAACTTTGTGTATCTGTCTATGTTATAATAAGTTTTCTGAGTGATATTAAAAGTGTTTTTGATAGTAGCTTAACAAAATTAGCAAAATATAAGAGTAAATAAGTTATATTTATGTGATAATGTATTCAGGGTTCTTCAAAAGAAAGTTAAATATATATATAGTGAAGTATTGTAAAACCGAATGGCTGCCAATGCCATCCAAATTTTTATTCACATTCCATATTGTTTATATATATTTATTTACTGCCATACCCATTTTATATCGTCAGGCTACAGTTGTCCATGGTAAAAAAATCTTTATTAAAGGTAACAACAGTTATGAAAAGGTATACGCATACTGTGTGTATTTTAAGAAGGCTCATCAGTAAGTTATCAGTAAGTTGGGCCCCTTAAAAAAATGTAGAAACTCAAATTGTAACTTGAGGTATGTTTATGTTACCATGTAGTGTTCTTTTTGTGAAACAGAAACTCCTATATTACAATGCTACGTCTAAAAATAATCCCAAAGATTTTTCTTGATTTCTCTTCATGCCGCCTAAGTTTTAAATATCAGGCCCACAGAGAGATGCATGGATTTATTTATTTTTTAAATAGAATGAAAATGTTTCCGTGTCACAGGGAAGGTGTCTTGAAAAGGGTAAACATCAGTGTTTGCAACAATGTTCTAGATCTAGGGCTCATAAAGAAACTCCTAAGCCTACCTCAGTATGCACCAATGAAATGAGTTGGAAGTGGAAGAGGTAAATTTCATAACATAAGTAAATAGGATTTTTTTATATATACTGTGTGTATGAGTAATCTGAATCATTAACATTTAATTTTGACTTCCATGTACCTTTACCATGATGTCACCAAAATCATGTTTTGATACATCAGGGGCCACCAAGAAGCCTTGTGTCCTACCTCTATGGAAAGTTTGAATATTTATTCTAGTTAATTGTTTTACTTATTGGCTGGAAAGTATGTTTAATAATAACCTACTCTGTAATTTTATCCACATACTTCCCCATGACACTTTGGTTGCATGGATGAATGGATTGGCTTTTTTCTTGTTCTTTGTTTTTTTCATATGAACATTTATTTAATCATGATGGTTTGCTAGCCAAGCATATACAAAAGAATACACAATCTTTTGTTATTTCTGCCTAAGGTTTGCACAAGGGGAATACACTCAAATTAAAAAGGAAAAAAGCATCTATAACTATTAACACATCATTTGTGAACTGGAATGGAAAAACATATATTAGTAGTGTGACTTTACAGTTAAGAAAACAATAATGAACTGTACAACATTTTTGTTCTTCATTGTTTACTCAAAAAATTAATATAATAAATTAAACAAAAATATATCCCTAAATTCTTAGGCGTACAGGGATATCTGCTGGAACAACAAGGCAGATATTATGATTATGTTTTTAGACACTGATAAGGAGAAGACAGAGGTCTTGTGCATTTGCACTACTGGTATACACCAATACTAGTTATTCATGCTTTACCTTAGTTATTCATGCAAACTTCAAGGAGGTACGTGTTATTCAAAGGGATAATTCCTAGGGTTAGTGGGTTAGTTTTGGGAGTAATCCTTTCGAAATGTGGAGTAAGTTTACATTGGTCCTTTAGAAAATCATACATTATGATTATGATTAGGGGAATTATGTAGATGGGACATATGTCTTAGAGGAGGTGGGTGTTAGTAGTTATATGTGAAGATAAATTGTAAGTAGGGATTAATCAAGGTTGGATATCTAAGAGGTAAGATGTTTATACAATTGTTGTAGTTAAGGCTAATGGAATAGGGATTCTGGAGTTAATATGATAGAGATAGGAAAGTTTAGTTCTAAGGGAAGGGGTTACTGGATAATGTTAAGACAATGTAGAGTCCTAGTAAGTGTTAATAAAGTCACGAGTCAGGACATTTAAATATAAAAGCAGAAACTTGTGACAGTATTTTTCCAATGTTAAGCCATAATATTGGTACCTTTATATTACATAGGAACCTTAAACAAATTATAGTGGAATCTAAACTCTTCCCTCCACATGCTACACCAAGTCTTGATCTGTCTTCTTCCTGATATGCACAAGGCTATGTTATTGTATTTATATTAAACTTTCCATAAGAAAAGCAATTCCGATAGACATTTGTAATTCAACATATTATTACCATATTATAAATATGTACTCAAATGGTGGCTCTGTAAGGCAGCACTCAAGCATGGTAACAGTGATCATCTGCCCTCGCTAGACACAAAGGGAGTTTATGTCCTTTAAAGATCAAGATGAAACCTTTCAGAGCAAAGAAAGAGGCACCTGTCTTGATTTTAGAATTATGGGAGTTATCTCTTTCTAATGATGGTTTTGTGACCTTGCTCATTGGAAGGTGGTGTATGAAGGGATAGGAACACCTCTGGACAACAAACTCACATACACACAACACCCCTCATTTAAATGAGGGGTCTCATTCTATTCTACTGTAGGTAGCAGGTGATTGCCATAGATTTTTTAAATCAGATGTTTATTAGTGACATTTAGAGTGTTCTGAGCTCTTAAAGGGACTCTGGCACCCCATATAGGCACTAATATGGAACAAATAAAAGATGGAAAGTGTTAATTTTTATTATAAGTGGAACTTGTTCTATGTTCTCGCAAGTGAACAAGTTACAAAATAGATGCGGCTCTATTGATTATAATGGAGCTTCCCTCACAACTCCCGGCTGTGCTGAGGAGCAGGTACAAATCTGCAACTTTCAATTTGCAATATTGAAACACGTTTTTTTGTGAGAAATTAGTTTCATAAATGAATTGTATTGAATCTAGGGCATTGTATTATAAATTGTTCATTAAATGGCATTATACGCATGAAAGAGGATGCTATCCTAAACAAAATATTAACAGTGCAGGGACAGTACACTGTAAAATTGTTTTTATATTAATGTATTTTCAATTACTTTTTATACCAGCTGCAGAGTATAAAATGTGTGAGAAATTGCATTTTCAGGTTTATTTGTATAAATGAAGTAGCTGGTTTTGTGCCTATTACAATGGGTTGAGTTTTGGGTAATATCAGATCTCATTATGTTATCACTTTGTTTACACAAACTTGTTTTCTTATCTTATATTTGTCTGGAAAACCAAAGCTCAATACTTAGACAGAACAATGGAAAATGATCAGTTTACAAACCGGCGTCTCTGGCTTTTGCGGGTGACGCCGCATATGTAATGGAGCCCAGGATCTGTGAGTAAGGCTGTCAATCAAAATGAATTAGATCAGTTTATTGATGTGGTAATATTTTTCAATAACATTTGTATTTACCCACAAAGTTTTCTATAATATTCTTAAGGCTAAATATTTATTGGTGGTTTGTTGTTTAATATTTAAACCTACCAATATTTTACTTAAAGGGATATGAAACCCACATTTTTGCTTTCATGATTTGAAAGAGCATGCAGTTTTAATCAACTTTCCAATTTACTTCTATTATCTAATTTGCTTTATTCTCTTGATATACTTTGTTGAAAATCATATCTAAATAGGCTCAGTAGCTGCTGATTGGAGGCTGCATGTAGATGCTTTATGTGATTGGCTCACCCTTGGGCATTACTATTTCTTCAACAAAGGATATCTAAAGAATGAAGTAAATTGGAATGTGTTTTTTAAATTGTATTCTCTATCTGAATCATCAAAGAAAAATTTGAGGTTTTATGTTCCTTTAAGCAACTTTCTAATTTACTCCTATGATCAATTTATCTTTGTTCTCTTTGTATCTTTATTTTAAAAAGCAGGAATGTAAGCTTACAAGTCAGCCCATTTTTAGTTCAGCATCTGGATAGAGTTTGTGATTGGTGGCTACATTTATTATGTATCAAATATCAAAGGAAAAAAAAACCACTGAAAAGCAATTGTCACAAGTGTCACATAACTAAAAGCAGCTAAAGGAGTGAAGGGGTTAAAGGTACAGTTTTCTGCAATTATCTTTCTTCTTAAAGTGTTTCTAATGTCTTGTCATGCCACATACAATTTATAACATATATGGGAATTGAAACCTTTATTTTGTTTTTTGTATATGAAATAGCAGGGAGACCAGACCTTCTTATCTTTCACTTTGTGCACAAAGGCCTCCTTATCTTAGCTCTGTCTGTATACAAATAGGTCAATTCATAGAGAGAGCAATTGAAGGTTTCAATAGACAAAATCAGTTATTTCAAATGTCCAAATAAAGGTAAATAGCTATATGTAAACAATTGAATACACTCCAGCAGGTAAAATCAATAAATGGGAAAACATTAAAGGCTAGATTACAAGTGGAGCACTATATATCGCTTGCGTGCAAGTGATATTAGCGATCCACTGAGTAATACGAGCGCACGCTAATGTGCGCTGGTATTACGTGTAAAGCGCAATGTGAACGGTAGCTCACATTCACATTGCTAGGAAGCATTGTACTCACAAGAGCGCGCTACCATAGGCTCCATTGGGAGCCTCGTTCTGATGCCGTCAAAGACAGAATTAACAGATAATGTTTATTACAGCCTCCATCTCTTTAGCACATCACATACTTTCAATTAGACATGTTTAGCTGTAAAAATTTGGTTTGGCAGAATTTTTTGGAAAGAATATTCAGGCAAACTAGTTTCCCTGAATACCACTATTTGGTATTAGCATGTTTTAAACTAAACTAATACTGAATATTTTTAAAACACATATGTTAAGCAAATGTAAATGTTCCAAAGCTACAGGTTAAAAAGTTCAGGCACCTTCCTACATCATGGACAAGTTGGGAGGCAGAGAAACCAAGCTCCAATCACAGTAAGTTCAGCACACAGCAGGAGTAACCAGCTATAGTGGAAGTTGGAACGGTACACTATTTAATATCAACCAACTATGTACACTATATAGCACTGGCTAGGCTGCAAGACATTGTGGAATTGAACAAAGTGTGGAATTGTATTCTAGTGGCCTGTATATATGTATCATATATGTACTCTTCATCAAGAGTAACTCCCACCTCAATTAAGGCTAATGGCTTTTTGTGGGATTATGAATATGTATTTGCAGTTATATTTTGGAATCATTATGGACTGGGATGGAATTCTTATTTGAATTGGGAAGAACTTTCAGTATCCTTTAAGATATACTGCTACAAAGATGATTGCACTGATGCCTGATGAAACAGCGTTCTGAAGCGCTGAGAAACGCGTTGCAATTGTAAGGAGAGTCAGCTAGCATACCCTACCTTTTTGGTTCCTGTTTTTAATTTCTTTGATATTTTAATAAACCAGTTTTACTTTTAATTGGAAACTTGCACTGCCTGCTAAATACCAATCACTTCCACTGGGAGTATCAAGCTTTGGAGATTCCAGCATTCCTGTGTTCCTGTGTTTCCTGGGTCCCTGTATCTGGGAGATCAGTTAGCTGGGTTGCTGCATAAATACCCAGTCTGCGCCCAATAGCACTGTCTGAGTGTTCCAAGGAGATGTGAGTACCCTATATCAGGGGTTCTATCTGTATCAACATTTTGTTTGCTATTGATACACGCAGACACCTCTCTTTTCTCTACATTTTGCTCCAGATCATATGACACTAAGGTGTAAGGAGAGTGCTGCCCACATTGGTGACTGGTCTTCCCATTCCGGAGGAACGGATTTACCTGACTAATATCTGTTTTGAATATTCCTCTCATTTGGACACTTATCCATAGAGACTTTTTCTCTGTTCATATATACATATATCATCTATAACACACACATTGTGAACAATTCTTTACTTTAAAGAAATGTTTTAAAGAAGTGTATGTATGCACTTGTTTATATAGTTGTATAGATATACTAGTATTATCACATTATTTACAGACAGCGCCCCCTATTAGAAGTGTGCCTGTATTGGCCTCTCCCGTCTAATAGTGTAAACTACAAAACACTGGCTAGGCTGAAATAAATTGTGGAATTGAACAAAGTGTGGAATTGTGCTCTAGTGGCCTGTATATATGTATACCTGCCCTGGAGGGATGCTTCTTCAAGAGTAACTCCCACCTCAATTAAGGCTAATGGACTTTGTAGGATTATTAATATGTATTTGCAGTTATATTTTGGAATCATTATGGACTGGGATGGAATTCTTATTTGAATTGGGGAGAACTTTCAGTATCCTTTAAGATGTACTGCTACAAAGATGATTGTACTAATAGGAATGGGCCCACTCATACGCCTAGATTTAGAGTTTGGCGTTAGCCGTCAAAAAGCAGCGTTAAGGGGTCCAAATGCTGCTTTTTACCGCCCGCTGGTATTTAGAGTCAGGCAGGAAAGGGTTTGCCGCTCACTTTCTTTCCATGACTCCAGGCTACCACAGATCACCCTACGTCAAATGCGTATCCTATCTTTTCTATGGGATTTGCCTAACGCTGGTATTACAAGTCTTGGAAGAAGTGAGCGGTACAGCCTCAACCGACAAGACTCCTACCGCCAAAAAAAAGTCCGCAGTTAAGAGCTTTATGGGCTAATGCCGGAACATCAAAGCAGAAAAAAAGGGTGCCTCCTAGTGTAGCCAATAAATCACAAGTGAGGAGTAAAGAAAAATAAACATACTCACAATGTAGAAAGGCAGAGATAATGCCTAGGAGAACGGTCTGGGAACTTCACAGTGTCCCAGCAAACTGTACACCGTACTGTGGCTGCTCCTCCCAGAAACAGAATGGAAATCTGTAGTTTGTAGAAATATAGAAAAGAAGAGGGCGACCCCTAGTGCAAATCAATTGTGGAGATGTAGTGGATATCAACTTGCAATAACAAAGGAATACTCACAAATTGTATTGCACACTGTAGTGCAAATGGAGCGTACTAGGTATATTATGGTGACCTAGTGCACATATGAACCAAGGCTATGCTGCTGCAATTGGAGATGGGCTCCAGGTGAACTGCTGGTGAACGTCAGATGGAAAAAAGAAGACTCCAGTATAGAAATAAGTAAAAATATTTAATAAAATAGTAAAAACATACACAGATCAGACAATGAATCTGTGTTGAAAATGCTACGCGTTTCTAAGCGCTGACCGCGCTTTTTCCTCAGGCGAATAATAATGACTGAACTGGAGTCTCCTTCATATATACCAGTGCACACTAAATGTTTGACAGCTGAATTACATTACACAGGTGCTGCACTAATTAACCACGTTAGTTCCTGACAACATGTCAGAAAGATACAAAAACAGTTTCTTAAATTCTGATAGACAATTCTAAATACAATGCGATACTAAACAAATGTGTCATAAAGTTACAACAAATAAGTACCATAAATTAAGATACATATGTTCATCATAAATATTGTGTACCATCACACTCTTATCCCTACATAACAATACTAATATATGATGTTTGTTGTAGTGCTAAAAAGTACGTATAGAGTACATATATATGGTGAGTTACCACATTTTCAATATAATAACACCCTATAGACTAATCCTGAAATAGAAACAGTAAAAAATATATCACGATTTGAAAATAAATAGTTTGCACCTAATGAGAGGGGTGTGTATGGCTGGACCAATAAAAATGCTCTGTCTGCAATCTACGAAAAATCTTTCTAAGCTTAGTGCATTGAGAGTTTCTAAATTTAAAGAAAAATATTATTCGTGCAATAATAACCTAGTATGTTAGATCAGATTGTGTGCACATTGGACCATTGAACTATTTCAATATCAAAACGTTAGTGAAAGCTCTGAAATTAAACTAGATATAGCAATGTCCAAAGTTTTTTTCCATTCTTTATCAGTAGTATAATACAAGCTGTAATTCTGTGAGTATATTAACTAAATTATGTTCCGATGACTAGGAGGCTGTGTGATATCAATCTCTGAGTGGTGTGACTGAATCTATCTAATATGCGCTATGTGTACCCTACATGTATATAATAGGGGGGGTGTGTCTAGTGACGTGAAACCTGCATCTATTGGCTAATAGGTGTGCATATTGATAATCTGAGAGTATGTATTACAAATTATTTAAAGATAACTATAAAACTAGTAACTAAAAGGAATGGTGTGATGAACAAAAATATTTTATGTTAATGATGTAAACTAAAAATAAACGTGACTCTAGTGATAACGTGTATCCTATAATATATTGAAAGGGACTAGTGGGTCAGTGATATAATATACATATATATGGCAAGATCCATATAGGTGAAATAACAATATGATAATATAAATGATATATGTTGCATAAAAAGATATAGTAATATTTATATGCAGGTGAAATATGTTAAAACTTAGCATAACTAATGTGAAACACGTGTATGACAGATAAGTAAGTGATGAAAACGAATGACCAAGGAATATAATGGTTGTTGCCTGTCCATATATATTAAATAAACTATATGGTGGTGTTGTGTACTAACAAAAGAAATAAAGCTATAAGTGTCTGAGTGCCTAATTGTATATTAGGATGCTGAATAAAACTACAAATGATATGACAATGGAGGGTATGTGTGAGGGAAGTGAAGTAATATGTGTAGAAATATATATATCTATATAAATACTGGTATGTAGAATGGGGTGGATTAAAAAGCAGCAGAGTCTATAACTTCATTAAGACCTTCAGGGTACAGAGTTTTGAATTTGTATATCCAAAAGGTTTCCCTCTGGCGTAGCTTGGTCATTCTATTCTGATAACTAACAGCAGGAATAGTTTCTAAAGGGGTAATAGTCATGACACATTTGTTTTTGCCATACATTGAAAAATGATGTCTGGAAGTACTGTATTTGTCAGATCCTTTTAGGATACATCTCAAGTGTTCTGACCATCTCTGTCTGATTTTTCTACATTCTATATTAACTACTGTGCTATAAAGTACACTAACACCCATAAACTACCTATGTACCCCTAAAGCGAGCCCCCCCCCCACATTGCAAACCCTCTAATAAAAAAAATTTAACCCCTAATCTGCCGACCGGACACTGCCGCCACCTACATTATAGCTATGAACCCCTAATCTGCTGTCCCTAACATCGCCGACACCTACATTATATTTATTAACCCCTAATCTACCCCCCCCATGTCGCCGCTACCTAACTACAATTATTAACCCCTAATCTGCCGACCGGACATCGCTGCTACTATAATAAATGTATTAACCCCTAAACCCCCGCTCCCGCCTCGCAAACACTATAATAAATTGTATTAACCCCTAATCTGCCCTCCCTAACATCGCCACCACCTACCTACAATTATTAACTCTTAATCTCCCACCCCCAACGTCGCTGCTACTATAATAAAGTTATTAACCCCTAAACCTAAGTCTAACCCTAACCCTAATACCCCCCTAACATAAATATAATTTAAATAAAACGAAATAATAGTCCTATAATTAAATAAATGAATCCTATTTAAAACTAAATACTTACCTAGTAAATCAACCCTAATATAGCTACAATATAACTAATAGTTACATTCTATCTATTTTAGGATTTATATTTATTTTACAGGAAACTTTGCATTTATTTTAACTAGGTACAATAGCTATTAAATAGTTAATAACTATTTAATAGCTACCTAGTTAAAATAATTACAAAATTACCTGTGAAATAAATCCTAACCTAAGTTACAATTAAACCTAACACTACACTATCATTAAACTAATTAAATAAATTAACTACAATTACCTACAATTAAATTTAATTAAATAAACTAAACTATAGTACAAAAAAACAAACACTAAATTTCAGAAATTAAAAAAATAATTACAAGAAGTTTAAACTAATTACAACTAATCTAAGCCCCCTAATAAAATAATAAAGTCCCCCAAAATAAAAAAATGCCCTACCCTATTCTAAATGACAAAGTAATCAGCTCTTTTACCAGCCCTTAAAAGGGCTTTTTGTGGGGCATTGCCCCAAAGTAATCAGCTCTTTTACCTGTAAAAAAAAATACAACCCCCCCCCAACATTAAAACCCACCACCCACATACCCCTACTCTAACCCACCCAAACCCCCCTTAAAAAAACACTAACCCCCTGAAGATGTCCTTACTTTGAGTCGTCTTCACCCAACCGGGCCGAAATCTTCATCCAAGGTGCGCAGAAGAGGTCCTTCATCCGGTAGAAGTCTTCATCCAGGCGGTGTCTTCAATCTTCATCCATCCGGAGAGGAGCGGAGCCATCTTCCAAGGAGCCGACGCGGAGCCATCCTCTTCATCCGGAGTCTTCTTCCACAATGATGGTACCTTTAAGTGATGTCATCCAAGATGGCGTCCCTTCAATTCCGATTGGCTGATAGGATTCTATCAGCCAATCGGAATTAAGGTAGGAAAAATCTGATTGGCTGATTCAATCAGCCAATCAGATTGAAGTTCAATCCGATTGGCTGATCCAATCAGCCAATCGGACTGAGCTTGCATTCTATTGGCCGTTCCAATCAGCCAATCGGAATTGAAGGGACGCCATCTTGGATGACATCACTTAAAGGTACCATCATTGCTCCGGATGGATGAAGATTGAAGACGCCGCCTGGATGAAGACTTCTACCGGATGAAGGACCTCTTCTGCGCACCTTGGTGAAGATTTTGGCCCGGTTGGGTAAAGACGACTCAAGGTAGGGAGATCTTCAGGGGGTTAGTGTTAGGTTTTTTTAAGGGGGGTTTGGGTGGGTTAGAGTAGGGGTATGTGGGTGGTGGGTTTTAATGTTAGGGGTTGTATTTTTTTTTACAGGTAAAAGAGCTGATAACTTTGGGGCAATGCCCCGCAAAAAGCCCTTTTAAGGGCTGGTAAAAGAGCTGATTACTTTTTTAATTTAGAATAGGGTAGGGCATTTTATTATTTTGGGGGGCTTTTTATTTTATTAGGGGGCTTAGATTAGGTGTAATTAGTTTAAACTTCTTGTAATATTTTTTTATTTTCTGTAATTTAGTGTTGTTTTTTTGTATTATAGATTAGTTTATTTAATTGTATTTCAGTTTAGCTAATTGTAGTTAATTTATTTAATTAATTTATTGATAGTGTAGTGTTAGGTGTATTTGTAACTTAGGTTAGGATTTATTTTACAGGTAATTTTGTACTTATTTTAACTAGGTAGCTATTAAATAGTTATTAACTATTTAATAGCTATTGTACCTAGTTAGAATAAATACAAAGTTGCCTGTAAAACAAATATAAATCCTAAAATAGCTACAATGTAACTATTAGTTATATTGTAGCTATATTAGGGTTTATTTTATAGGTAAGTATTTAGTTTTAAATAGGAATAATTTATTTAATGATAGTAAATTTATTCAGTTTAATTAAAATTATATTTAATTTAGGGGGATGTTAGGGTTAGGGTTATACTTAGGTTTAGGGGTTAATAACTTTATTATAGTAGTGGCGACGTTGAGGGCAGGAGATTAGAGGTTAATAATTGTAGGTAGGTGGCAGCGATGTTAGGGAGGGTAGATTAGGGGTTAATACAATTTATTATAGTGTTTACGAGCGGGAATGCGGCGGTTTAGGGGTTAATACATTTATTATAGTGGCGGTGAGGTCCGGTCAGCAGATTAGGGGTTAATAAGTGTAGGTAGGTGGCAGAGACGTTGGGGGGGGGCAGATTATGTGGTAATAAATATAATATAATATAGGTTTCGGTGATGTTAGGGACAGCAGATTAGGGGTTCATAGGGATAATGTAGGTTGCGGCGGTGTACGGAGCTGCAGATTAGGGGTTAATAATAAAATACAGGTGTCAGCGATAGCGGGGGTGGCAGATTAGAGGTTAATAAGTGTAAGGTTAGGGGTGTTTAGACTTGGGGTTCATGTTAGGGTGTTAGGTGTAGACTTAGAGAGTGTTTCCCCATAGGAAACAGTGGGTCTGCGTTAGGAGCTGAACGCTGCTTTTTTGCGAGTGTTAGGTTTTTTTTCAGCCAGATCAGCCCCATTGTTTCCTATGGGGATATCGTGCATGAGCACGTTTTTCCAGCTTACCGCTACCGTAGGCAATGCTGGTATTGAGAGTTGAAGTGGAGCTCTAAATACCAGCGTTGTCTTAAGGGTGCGCTGGGAAAAAAAGCAGCGTTAGCACCGCAGGTCTTTACCGACAAAACTCTAAAGCTAGGCGATAGTCCTTGATCAGACAGGGTTTTGTCATCATATGATTTTAATTTGGCACTTGCATATATTATTTTTACATATTTTGTATCAATAAAAATTATATTTGTATTAGCTATACCTTTGTCTGTTCTTATACTAGGAGTAGTTCGTAAACTTTTTTTTGTAAAGACTTGGGTGCTGGACAAGGCAGTCTGTGGGTCCCTAGGGAATCCTCTTTTTTGTTTTTTATAATTATTATTACTCCCACCATGCAAGAACTTAAAACATACAGGTCCCCATAGGATAGAAAGGGTTGGTGTTAAATATTGTTATATGCATTTGGAGGAATTTTGAGAAATATATACCTGTGCTTGAAGATCGTATAAGCTATTTTAACTTTGTAGAGCAGCATACTCCAATTTTAAGGTGGAACTTTCTTCTTTTTGATTTTGCATTGGGAGACGTCCCAATTAGTTTTACTTCGTAGTTCAAAGTTTTATTTCTGTTTTTAACTAGATTCCATTTGTACCCACTATATTTCAAGTGATGATGTTCTGTTTTAAAAATCCTTAGAACAAGAGTACACAATTTTGTGTGAGGTTATTACAAGAATCTATACGGATTAATTTGAACACATTACTTTGTGATATAAGATATACTTCAATTAAGCAATTTTTCAGACTGTGATCCATTTAGGATTTCAGTGTATGTTCACAATAAATATTGTGTTTTATGTTTTAAATTACTCACTGGCTTTTTATTATTATTAATCCGAACACTGCATTGTGCTGATGAAGACAGTGGCCTCTAGTTATTAAGGTCTGGCGGACCTGATCCGACACTGCGGATCAGGTCCGCCAGACCTCGCTGAATACGGCAAGCAAAAAATCGTACTCCATCAGGTTGATTTCCGGCGATGTCTGTTCGCCTGCTCAGAGCAGGTGGACAGGTTATGGAGCAGCGGTCTTTGTGACCGCTGCTTCATAACTGCTGTTTCTGGCGAGTCTGAAGACTCACCAGAAACAGGGGCTATCAAGCTCCTTACGGAGCTTGATAACTAGAGGCCATTGTATCTAGACAGCTAATTTGCCACTTATATTTGTTCTTTGCCACTTTTAGGTTTGCTAGTGTCTTAAACACTTTTATATAAATTTCTGCAATACACATTTTTCAACACATGTATACACTTATAATCAATTTATGTTAAACACTTTGATATACTCTGCTTTTTAGCGCCATCCTACTTTCTTTTTATTTTTTGCTCAATTAAAAGCACATGTGAACCATAAACATGAGAAGGGAACTGTTAGGAGTCTACCCGCATCAATAAACGGACCATGGGGCCAGTCACTAAACTAGAATATCATAAGTGGCAGGATAATCTGAACTTGCTCAATAGTGGGTTACCTCCTTATGGAAATTGTCCCAGTAATCTGGACCCTATAGCAATGCCCAGGGCAGAACATGAGAACATTGAAATGACCCAAACATGCTGATAGGGCTAGGATTTGTGTGAGATATCAGCGTGAAAGTGTAGTTAGCACCTGCTCAGACTCTTAGAGTGTTAGCTTTTAGCTAGATGATAGGAGCTAAACACGTGTTGGAATGCTGGCTAGTACTCAAAGGGTAAACATAGTTAGTTGTAATGTGACATTAACTAAGTTGTTAGCTGACGTGCTACAAGGGAACAAAAAGCTCACAAGAAATAGACCTATAATATACTTAGTAATTATTAATAATACACCATACGCATATGTATACATAGGAACATAGGGAAAACATAACATCAAGTTCTAGTGCTATGTGGTAACATAAGAAGAGGGAATTCTCATAAATGTCAATGAAACGTAAAAAATGCACGACTTCATATGTAGCAGCGATCTGGGCGTCCTTCCAGGAACCGATGTCAGTAGCTCCTACAGTTTCCCCACCACTAGTGAAGGACTCTCCACTCACACTTACACTGTTCGCAAATGCCAGCCAATTACACTCCCCCAGAACAGCTGATTCTCAGGCACCTCCAGTACTCTCCTCCATGGTGTTGGCTTGCATAAGTTCCTTCACAGACGTAATAGTTACTGCGGAAGTATTCCCCACGTTTAGCTTTGTAGCGTCAGGCTGCATATCAGTGACCATCTCACCCACCACAGCAGACTTGATATTCACCTTCTCTGTGAATTGGTCTCCTGCTATCGCTATCGCAATCCTCCTCCATTCTTAAGGAAATAGTCTGCAGGGAATCTTTGCTTGCTCTGCATACCCTGTGGCCGTGTCTCTATTCTGTGCTGGCAGAACAGCTGCAAAACTGGTCTCCGGTCTCAATTCGATGCCAGTGTATCTGAGGCAAAATTAGCGTTCTCTGAGTGTTGGTTAGGAGTCAAACATGAAGCCCCTTTATTATGGAGGCTTACTTCGTAGCTAAATTGTATCTTATATCATTTTTAAGGCAGTAGTATTCATTCATGCGTGCTGTCGGCTCCTCCCCCTCCACTTGTAATCTAGGCCAAAGTGTTTAATGTATTAAGAAAGATAAAAGAATAAAAACAATGTACATTTATTTTATTTATTTATATTGATTTTTTTTTTTTTTTTGCAATTACATACCTCTGGAATGTGTGGTTGCTACGCTTCCCCTAGAGATGCTGGAGTGTATCATATTTAACTCTGAAACATGCTACTCAGTGATTGTTTAGATCAGAGCACAAGCTCATTTACATGTATCCCAAATTAGTCACGGGGAAGGATACCAGAAAAAAAGGGCTTTTCAAGAGTTGTATCTCTGAACTGCTTTTGATTTGCTAAACTTTGTAAATTGTGATAACAGAAAAAGGGGTATAGAGAACTGTGATACCTTTTATTGCACAAACAAAAATGAGGTTTTGTGTTCTATTAGCTTTCAACTCTCTTATTCAGATACAGATAATGAAGAGACCTGTGACGTCTGTTGTTCATTTTACTTCTTTTACTGTAGCTAATTATAGATGGATATTATCAAGCTCCAGCACAATCAGTCACTGTGCAGTATGAAGGTGCGTCATGGTTCTCCATTCCGTAGAATGTACTCAAGCATTGTCATTTTTTTTAATTATGCAGAATTAAAATATATTTTGGTTAATTACATTTTTAGTTTAACTTCCCTTTAATTTTTGATATATGCTATACATATATAAATATATATTTTAATGCCCCTTTTAAGTTCATAGTGAGGTGACCTTATAAGCCTCCTTATTAAAAAGCCGCTCCATTTGAATACAAAAAGTTTGTCTAACGAATGGTATTTCAGTAAAAAAAAAAAAAGCTACTACCCTATAGAATTGAAGGTTTGAGATATATAATCGATGGAAAAAAAAATATATATAAATATAAACTGTATCATTGGAGAGCTCAGGTTTATTTTTAGCTTGTTATGCCAACATTTCAATCTGTTAAGTAGTTTGACTTGAAATTTGACAGGAACATAGGTGTGGTGAGATGTACAGGAACATTTGTTAGAGAACACTTTTTAATTCTGTGATGTCATTGTGAAATGGAAAAAATGAGTTTATCAAGAGTCAGCATAACTTAAAAATAGTGTAAATCAAATTGGTTGTCTGTACCCCAGGGTAATTATTTTTTCTTTAAACTACAATGTATCAAACCTTATACTAAAATGTCCTTACAAATTGTTCACAGCAAAGGTATGTTCTTGGTTCAAATCCCATTAACCTCTTTCCATACTGTATCTATATGTTGCTGTAATGTTTTTATCTTAAACTAAAGTAAATCAAATCTTAAAAACTTACACTCATTATATAAACCTTTGTCTGTCATATAAAAATGTGATTAAAGTTATGAGTTTTTTCTTGTGCTGGCAAAAAAACAAACATGTTTTGTGTTGTATGTTGATGGGGCATATCACTTTCCCCCCAGCTGTCCTTTTCAGCCAGTAATAAATAAATAATAATAAATAATGCTTACAATTTTGTAGGTAGCGCTGTAAAAATAAATGTAGATTAAATGGCATTTATTAGGTTTAGGGTTTGCTGCTTTTCTTGCTAATAGTATAAATAATATGGCTGAAAACAGAAGCTGATGCTGATAATATTAACTATAAATGCTCATTTCTATCATATTAGATTTTGAGGCCTATTTATTAAAGGTCTGTCAGACCTGATCCCACAGTGCGGATCAGGTCTGACAGACCTCGCTGAATGCGGAGAGCAATACGATCTCCCTATTGCTGCTTGTGCAACGCCGCCCCCTGCAGATTCGCGGTCAATCGGCCGCCAGCAGGGGGGTGTCAATCAACCCGATCGAACTCGATCGGGTTGAATTGTGGCGATCTCCGTCCGCCTGGAGCTTGATAAATGGGCCTCTATGAGGCTAATTTAACAAATGTCTGTCGGACCTGATCGGACAGTGCGGATCAGGTCCGACAGACATCGCTGATTGCGGAGAGCAATACGCTCTCCATATTCAACATTGTACCAGCAGCTCACAAGAGCTGCTGGTGCAACGCCGCCCCCTGCAGACTCGCGGCCAATGGGCCGCCAGCAGGGGGTTGACAATCAACCCGATCGTACTCGATCGGCTTGAATTGTGGCAATTCCTGTCCACCTCATCAGAGCAGGCGGACAGGGTTATGGAGCAGCGGTCTTTAGACGACTGCTCCATAACTTGTGTTTCTGGCGAGTCTGAAGACTCGCCAGAAACACGGGCCTTCAAGCTCCATTCGGAGTTTGATAGATAGGCCCCTTTCTTCCAGTCATTAATCTCTGAGACCTAAACTATTTTCTTGTATACTGCCACATCAAGATGGGGGGCACCCATATGCTGAGTGGGATACAGTTCCAGCGGGAGACATGCATATCTCATGGTCCCTACAGACACTTTTCCACAGACATTTCCTTCAATTCCTTTGGAAGTTTATATCTCCCTCTGTAGTGTTTTACCAAGCTGATGAGACAAGTGGTTGCTCTTCTTCAGGGTGACATTTTGTCTAATTATCTATTTAGACAACATCCTCCTTTCTCAATACAGTATTATTTTATAATGACAATCCCTGTGGGTTTTTCCCCTGATTCAGAACCTAGGATTTTTGATTAACAAGAAAAAAATACATATTACTACCCTCCTAAAAGGTAGAATTCTTAGGTTTCACAATCGACTCCATTTCAACACAACTTTCTCTCCCTCCCTCAAACATTCTATTGATTTGTAAAGAACTCCAGTCCACCCTCAGAAATCCCTCTGACATCTGGCCAGAATTATAGTTTTGCTTTTATCATCCATACAATTTTTCAGGCCCTCTGCACTACAGAGCTGTACACCATATAGCCGCAAGCTGCACTTATGTGTTAAAAAATACACACTTGCTAAAGAGATTTCAAATAAGGCCATATATAAATAAAAGTTTTATAAAACCTCTGATGTTTGGTGTTAAAACACTTAAACAATATCCCAAAACAAGATGAGAAAAAATGACAAATTGCAGGCTGTAATTCACAAAGCATCCATTGAGAGTTGAAGTATACCTAGAAAGATTAAAAAAAACTCAGATTGTGTACATATTAATGTACATACTAAAAAAAAAAATTACAAGGTGTACAATAAATTCAAAGAGATCTCAGTCCACCAACGCATGTGGAAACTACAGAAGTTGTTATTGTCCTCTCCTCTGCTTAGAGTAAATTCTGCTCCATCCCCTCCTGCTTATAACTTTAAAATGGTATTTCCAAACAAACACATATAAGTATAAAATGCACTTTAATGTAAAGTCTTTAAATCAGAGTGGCCAGGGTTCTACAACCAACCATGGCTATATTCAGGGGGTTCTAAGGAACTTTCCCAGAAGTTTAAAGAAAATATCCACTCTACTATTACTGACTTGATGGCTTGTATGCCTCTAGCTTTAAACACAAAAACATGCAAGGGACAGAGGTGATCCTCCACAGGCCCTTAGTTCTTTTAGGACACCCCTAAGAAGTGACCATATAGTAATTACCCCACAAAGAATGAGGTTCTTTAGAATCTGATCTTTCCACTCTACCACTAAAGCAGTGGCTGAAGATGTCTCTTAATTTTAGGACAGATCATATCTATACTTTTTAAGTATTAGTTGCCTTAGAAGTAGATGATGTTGTCACTACTGATAAACAACCACTGAAAAGAACCAATACATTTCTTTAATTCAGCTCCCAAACAGCATGCGGTCTTCCCAGTTTCTCAACTCATATCTAAGGAATGGAATAAACCAAGTGTTTCTTTTATTATGTCAGACAAATTTAAAAATAGGTCCCCTATTCCTTCTGCAAACTTATCCTAAGGTGTATAGAGGACTATTCCTTTGGATGATAGCTCCTCCTTCATGAACAAAAAGCTTGAAGGCATTCACAGGCAATCCTTCCAGCTTGCAGGCTTTATGATTAGGCTAGCTGCTATTTTTAACTTGTGTTGCTGCCGCTACCACCGTCTGGTGTGATAATTTTTCGCAACTCATTTCTGGAGAAGCTTCTCTGGAAGAGAAGACCACCTGAATTTAATCATCTGTGGAAATGATATGCATTAATGTAAAAAGTGCTTCTATAACTGTTATAGACAAACATTATAGCTCAAGTCATGTTGTGCTTATATGTTTTTTAAGAACAGGCTGTCATCTCTCACTTTTCGGAGAAAGGTAAAGATTTTGGGCTAGAGTACGAGTGGCGCTCTAACTGTTGCGCATGAGCGAAAAGGGGTGTATCACAGCTCTTTGTGCGCATCAGAAGTATAACACATTCACTTGAACGCAATTAAATTTAACACACATCGGGATATCGCATATTTCAGAGGGGGGGGCATCAAAAATACATTTAAAAATACACTAGCACTCATAATAACACTGTCTGAAAATTTTTAAAAAAATATTACATTAAAAAGTTATAAGGGCTTAAAGATATGAGGTCTCAGGTGTTAGAAAAAAAGGGCTGCAAAGTGCTTTAACACAAAGATACATACTTTTACCTGTCTAAATATGTATACGTATAAGTTTGTATACAGGCGTATCTCAGAGATATTGCTGGTTCGGTTCCAGACCAACGCAATATAGCAATAAAGTGAGTCACACTCTTTTTTTTTTTTTTTTTTTCAGTGCACAGTAAAGTTATATTTAAACTATACTGTAGTCTAATAGGTGTGCAATAGCATTTTGAATAAAAAAAACAATCACCTAGATTACAAGTTTTGCGTTTGTGTTTTAAAAAATGGCCATTTCAGTGTTAAAACAGCAACACAGCCATTATGAGTCTTGTCGCTATAACTGTATTGCAAGCCTTTTAGCCTGTAATGCAACGTCAGTCCCACACTCGAAAAAATTACTTTTTTTGCATGGGATTTCCATAGCGCTACCATTACAAGTTTTGCGGTGAGGCTATAAAGCTTGCGTTACACCCTATAACGACAGGATCAGTTCCGCAATCTGAGACCAGTAATTATGAGTTTTACGCAACAAAACTGTTACACAAAACTCATAACTAAAGTGTTACAAAGTGCACTAACACCCATAAACTACCTATTATCCCCTAAACTGAGGCCCTCCCGCATCGCAAACACTATTTTAAAGTTATTAACCCCTAATATCGCCACTATACTAAAGTTATTAACCCCTATTACCCAGCACCCCAACATCGACCACACTATAATAAAGATATTGACCCCTATTCCGCCGCTCCCCGACATCGCCACCACTAAATAAAGTTATTAATCCCTAAACCTCTGACCTCCCACATCACTACCACTAAATATACCTATTAACCCCAAAACCGCTAGCCCCCCATATCGCCAAAAACTAAATGAAACTATTAACCCCTAAACCTAACAACCCCCTAACTTTAAATTAAAATTACAAGATCCCTATCTTAAAATAAATAAAAACTTACCTGTGAAATTAAAAAAAACTAAGTTTAAACTATAAATGAAACTAACATTACTATTATACTAAAATAAAAATAACTATCAATTAAATAAATTAAATTACAAATGAAAAAAGCATAACCCTTCTAAAAAAAACTAAATCTACAATTACAAAAAATAAAAAATACTAAATTACAAAAAATAAAAAAATACTAAAGTACAAAAAATAACAAACACTAAATTATGAAAAATAACACGAAATTATCCAAAATAAAAACAATTACACCTAATTACACCTAATCTAATAGCCCTATAAAAATAAAAAAGCCACCCCCCAAAATAAAAAACCCTAGCCTACAATAAACTACCAATAGCCCTTAAAAGGGCTTTTTGCAGGGCATTGCCCTAAAGAAATCAGCTCTTTTCCCTGAAAAAAATACAAAGACCTCCCAACCAACTCCCAAAATAAAAAACCTAACTCTAACAAAAACCTAAGCTACCCATTACCCTTAAAAGGGCATTCAGCTCTTTTGCTGCCCATTAAAAATTAAAAAATGGCTATTCTAAAAAAAAAAAAAAAAACACCCCAAAAAGAAAAAAAAATTACACAAAATAACAAACGAATTATACAAAATAATAAAAAATTATTCCTATTCTAATACTGTTTTTTAAAAAACACCCCAAAATAAAAGAACCCTAATCTATAATAAACTACCAATAGCCCTTAAAAGAGGCTTTTGTAGGTCTTTTCCCCTCATCTCTGAAACATGCACTAGTCACACCTATCCTCAAAAAACCTTCCCTTGGTCCTACCTCCCTATCCAACTACCGCCCTATTTCCGTCCTCCCTCTTGCCTCAAAGCTTCTTGAAAAACTAGTAAATGCAAACCTATCCCATTTCCTTACATCAAACTCCCTCCTTGACCCACTGCAATCTGGATTTCGTCCCCATCACTCCACAGAGACAGCAATTGTTAAGGTTAACAAAGACCTACTTACAGCAAAATCAAATGGCCACTTTTCTCTGCTTATTCTCCTTGATCTGTCTGCAGCCTTTGACACTGTTGACCACCCTCTTTTGCTCCAAACCCTCCAATCCTTTGGCATCTGTGACACAGCCCCCTTGTGGCTCTCTTCCTACCTGTCAAACCGTACCTTTAGTGTAGCCTTCTCTGGGGCCTCCTCTGCCCTGTCACCACTTTCTGTCAGAGTACCGCAAGGCTCTGTCCTCTATCCCCTTCTCTTCTCAATCTACACGTCATCACTAGGTTCCCGAATAAAGTCCCATGGTTTCCAATATCATTTGTATGCTGACGACACCCAAATCTACTTCTCTGCACCCGACCTATCTCCTTCCTTGCTAACCCGTGTCACTAACAGTCTTTCTCACATCTATTTCTGGATGTCCTCTCACTACCTCAAGCTAAATCTCTCCAAAACTGAGCTCCTTGTTTTCCCCCCTTCTTCCAAAATCTCCACCCCAATCTCTCTATAACTGTCGACAATTCCATCATTACCCCTACCCCGCATGCCCAATGTCTCGGGTCACATTTGATTCAGATCTTTCTTTCTCTCCTCACATTCAGTCCTTGGCTAAAGCCTGCCGCTTCCACCTTATAAACATCTCTAAAATTAGACACTTCCTTACACAAGACACAACTAAGATTTTAATCCACTCTCTCATCCTTTCCCATCTCAATAACTGCAATTCTGTCCTCTCTGGTCTCCCCACCTGCCGCCTAGCTGCTTTACAATCCATAATGAATGCCTCTGCCAGGCTCATCTTCCTTACGCGTCACTTTTCATCTGCTGCACCTCTCTGCCAATCTCTTCACTGGCTTCCTCTTACCTCTAGGATCAAACACAAAATTCTCATTCTGACATACAAAGCTATCAACTGCCCTGCTCCCCCTATATCTCAGACCTTGTCTCCAGATACTCTCCCTCCCGTCCCCTTTCGCTCTGCTCATGACCTCCTACTCTCCTACTCTCTTGTTATTTCATCACACTCCCGTTTACAGGAATCTCCACACTGGCTCCTATCTTGTGGAACTCCCCGCCTCACTCCACAAGACTCTCCCCTAGTTTTGAAAGCTTCAAGAGCTCCCTAAAGACTCTACTGTTCAGGGATGCATACAACCTACGCTAACCTTTCTTTATACCAGTTCCTCTCCTCCATCACTATCCCCTGAACCCCCTTAGCATGTAAGCCTAAGATTCCAGCTGTTTGTAGATCACCTTCTTAAGAGTTGACTACAACAGTGCAACTCTTGGCAGGGCCCTCTACCAATTTGATACATATAATTGTTTTGTTGTACTCCACATTTGTTTATAGCGCTGTGGAATCTGTTGGCGCTCTACAAATAACCGATAATAATAATAATAAATAAATCAGCTCTTTTGCTACAAAATAAAAACAAACACCCCCTAACATTACAAACCCCCACCCCCCAAACCCACAAAATAAAAAAACCTAACTAAAAAAAAACTTAATCTACCCATTGCCCTAAAAAAGGGAATTTTTATGTGCATTGCCCTTAAAAGGACATTCAGCTCTTTTACTGCGCTTAAAGGGGCACTCAGTGCTTTTAAGATTGCCCAATAGCCCTAATCTAAAAAAAACACCCCAAAAAAACCTTAAAAAATCTAACACTAACCCCTCTTTAGGTACTCACAGTTGCTGAAGTCCAGATTGAACGACCTTCATCCCAGTGGCTTTATCTTCATCCAGACGGCTCCATCTTCATCCAGGTGGCTCCATCTTCATCTTTCGGAGTACCGACATCTTCTTCATCCCTGCGGAGGTGAAAGCGGTCGATGCACGGAGGTGGAAGTCCAGGCGAAGGTCCAAGACGGAGGTCCATTAAACCAAAGTGGAGGTCCTCTTCATGCGATCTTCCGCCACAAACTGAGGATTCAAAATGCAAGGTACCCCTTTTATACTGGGGGTACCATTGCATTCCTCTTGGCTGAAAATTTTAAATCAGCCAATAGGAATTAGAGCTGCTAAAATCCTATTGGCTTTTGAAATCAGCCAATAGGATTTAACCAGCTCTCATTTATATATATATCCTTTGCTGCATTGGAAACAGTGTAGTCAGAGAGTTTCTGAATTTAAAGCAAGTCTTCTGACTTGTTTAGATTTGTAAATGGTTTACACAATGAGTTATTTTCTCTATATTTTGTATTTAGTGGAGGATTTTAAACTCACTTTTCGCCTCCCCATAATTTTAATTGTTGTTGAATTTCCCCCAGAAATGAACTTTACCAAGCAGTGATTTAACCTACTCCCAGCTGATGAGTGGCAATAACCACGAAACAGCTGTCCTGGGATTGGTCTAAATCACTGTACTAACCCTAGCTAAGCATTAAAGCTGTGTAATGCAGCAGTGCTATGGCATAAAGGGAAGCCTGTCTTAAAAAGCAGGCTAAAAGTAAAAAGGTGAGTCATTGTGAACCTCATTTGCATATCTTACCCAGATTCCTTTGCTGCATTGGAAACAGTGTAGTCAGAGAGTTTCTGAATTTAAAGCAAGTCTTCTGACTTGTTTAGATTTGTAAATGGTTTACACAATGAGTAATTTTCTCTCTATAATATATATATATATATATATATATATATATATATATATATATATATATATATATATATATATATATATAGATAGAGAGAGAGAGAGAGTATATATACATTTCAAAAAACTCTATGTGAAAAAAATAGGAATGTAAAATATGCATAACGCGCTTCATGTTCACTCTTGTGGTCTAACGCGGTGTCAGGTTAGCGTACATTAAGAATTAGTCATCTTAAAATGCATTCTTAAAATATAAAATATTCAAACTTATTACAGATACTGTAAATAAATAAATAAAAATATATATATATTCTATGGATTATTTAGAATTCTTTTAGTTACGCTAACAAGATGAGCGTAAAATGTGATTGCTCTCTTTAACTTGTAATACGAGTGCTCTTTCCGTCATGCGCAAAAACCCGATATTGCTTGGGTGGAAACATTATCGCTTCACTTGTTATCTAGCCCTTAATTTCTAGAAATAGCAGAGCACATTTGCTTAAAAAAATTGGAAAGTAGAAGGAGGTATTTGCTGTTGTTATGCCCTGCGTTATGCTCATTGGTCGAATTACCGTTTAGTCATCAAGGGTAATACAAACTTCATTCTCAATAGGGTCTTAATTTCTGCTGTTATATAAATTGACCGGACTTTAAAAATACCAGCCTAGCCAATAACATAACATACATTCTGGATAGCAACCCTACTTAAAAGCAGTGTATGAGATTATGGGGCTGATTTATCAATGGCCCCTGATGTCCCTGTTTCCGCACAAGCGTTCAGGCTCGCCGGAAACAGCAGTTAAGAAGCAGCGGTCTGAAGATCGCTGGTCATTAACTAGTCCGCTGCCTCTGAGGCTGCGGACATCAATCCGCCTGATCACATATGATCGTGTTGATTGAAACCCACTGCAAGCGGCCGATTGGCCGCGAATCTGCAGTGGGCGGTATTGCACAAGCAGTTTAGCAGAACTGCTTGTGCAATGTTAAATGCCAACAGCGTATGCTGTCGGCATTCAGCGATGTTGGGAGGACATGATTCGCTACAGCCAATCATATCCACCTGCCATTTGGTAAATCAGCCCCAGAGTCTTTAAAGGGACATTCTAATGCAAATATTATATGCTGTAATTTGTAGGTTTTGCATTACTGCCCGTAGCTAATCCTTATAAAATGGTTAAACACATGAAATCATGTCAGGGGAGCCTCAAGCATTGCATCTCCTAAACAGGAAACCCATGACTGACAGATCTTGCAACTTTCACTTTTGGTTGGCTAGCAGCCAGTTTCCTACTCTGTATATGCAATGCTTTTGGCTCACAAATGTGGCTTTACCTATGTGTTTAGCCCATTTGCAGGAGTTGAATAAATAGCTTGGGTAAGTAATGCCCAAATGACATGGTCTAACAAATAAGAGTGTGTCATTTAAGCACTAGACTGTCTCTATTATTGCTTCACAGTAATAAAATGAAACTGCAGGGACCTCACATATGTCTTTGGCACCACTTCTTTAGACTAAATAAACACAGTGAATAAATTGATCCACTGTAATTATTTGGCATATTTTGTAGAAGAGATTAAGAAACTGATCCAAACATTTTCCCTGGTTTGCCACAAAAGATAGGTTTGTTACAATGAAGGAAAAATAGGAAAAAAACATACTAGGGAAAATAATATTCCCAAGATGAAAGTTTGTCTGTGCTTAATATACAGAGGAAATTGTTAACTGTCGGTCAAATAGTCAATCAAATGACTCTACTAAAGGGACAGTAAAGTCCAAATTAAACCTAAATGGATTGGATAGAGCATAGAATTTTAAACAACATTCCACTTTACTGTTATCAATTTGGCTTAGTTCTGTTGGTATCCTTTGTTAAAGATGAATGCTAGGTGAGCACAGTAATGTGCACGTGTCTCTATGGATGCAGTGTTTGCAATAATATTTATAGCAATGTTATACATTGTAGCAAACAGTGCTGCCATAGAATACTACAGAAAGCACAGTATAAAAAGACATCTTACTGTAAATGTACCAGTTGGAAAAATAAAAATGTTAAACCAACTAAAACATTTAGCATATTTTATAAATGCAATATTAATATATACTTCATATAACTTAACCATCATTATAGACAGTTCAATAACTAAGAATAAAATGACTTTGATGATTTTAGCTTAAATATGAGTGAAAATATAGGTTACAGTTATGATGAATACATAGTTAAACAATATGATTTCCTTAGCAATGTACTGGATACTTGATACCATTTACAGATACTTTTGTATAAAGAATTTTCACAATTGTCTTTGGCCTAATTCCAAGCTTTGATATTCACACCCTTTAGAATACATTTGAAATGATTATGTTTTGAATTTTGCAGTCGTAAATCAAGAAGGACAGACTCTCATTGAAGGAAAACTTAAAGAAAAGCAGATCCGGTGGAAGTTTATCAAACGATGGAAAACACGTTATTTTACCCTGGCAGGGAATCAGCTGCTCTTTCGCAAAGGAAAATCTGTGAGTGCTATTGAATAGTACATTGCTTTTCTGTTGTTTACTTTATCTCCCCTGAAGGTTTTAATTATTCTTTACTCTCAATAGTACAGTGTTGTAGCCTCAAGCCAAAGATATCTGGCCATGTTTGTTTTTTTGATCGTTGGGGACTGTATTTTTTTTCTTTTCAGAAACTGAGCACATGGCCTTTAGTTTAAATAACTTATGAGGGTGCTGCAATACCTTTAACAGCATAGTACAGGTTTGTGATGAATGCAAAATAGAATCCGACAAAGATAAGTATATAAAGAATGCAACTTCAAAAGCATGAATGCAAGAAATTCTAGGTTAGTCAATATTGTTTTAGTATACAGAATTGTTCAAAGCAATAACAACATTCTTTGTACGTTTGTTTTCTTTTTCAGTGCACATACAAAATGTGTGGCTCAATGGCAGATGGAATATTAACAGAAAAACAGTACATCAGTAGTACATAGAGATGTGTGCAACCCTAGGAACTAATAATTCTGATCCCCTTGTCACCCGCCCCCCCCCCCCATCTTATATATTTGCTTCATCCATCAGTTTACAATATAATACGTATTAACTTCTTCCTGCCAAGTCCATAAATAACAAGGATTAACTCATTTCTTCCCCAAAGTCATGAATGTCCCATTTCTACTTGGCACGGAACAACTGCCATATGCTTATTGAGATAAGGAGAAATGATTGCCGATGCATTTTTTGATTAATGTACATGGTAATCAACCTACTGATACTAATCATGTGATCCTGAAGATGACATAGTTTCATGCCTCTTCATCTATCTGACTTAGACATTGATTTTGTAAGGAATCTACACAGAATATTTAGGCCTCTGCTCTCACTTCATATTTATACATAGGGGCTAAATGATCAAGCTCTGAATGGAACTTGATGCACAGAAGTTATAAAGCTACGGTCTTTCATAACTTGTCCGCCTGCTCTGAGGCTGCGGACATCAATCCGCCTGATCCTATACGATCGGGCTGATTGACACACCCTGCTAGCGGCCGATTGGCTGCAAATCTGCAGGGGCTGGCATTGCACAAGCAGTTCACAAGAAATGCTTGTGCAATGATAAATGCAGACAGCGTATGCTGTTGGCATTTATTGATGTGCGGCAGACATGATACGCTAAATCGTATCATGTCCGTCTGTACTTTAATAAATCAGCCCCATAGACTGTTATGCTTCTACTACTAGGAAAAATCTTAAATTCATTGCTCTCACTTAAGACACATCTACAATTCCCTGACAAAATGTCATCAAGATTTCATAGTGTGGTCAACTGTTTTTTATCTCTTGTGTTCATTCTCAGTACTAGATGCTAAAGCAAACATACATCTACTTTTCTCTTTCTGACTGGCACTGTAGGTAACTTACTACAAATGGCACGGTTTCTATTATATATCAAGAAAAGCGATCTAGTTGAGCCATTCATTTAGTAATATATTGTTCCTAAAAGTTTGAGATCAAGTTCCTACTATTCCTACTACAATTCTCAGTTATTTTCCTCGTTATTTGGTATCTAAATATGTTCATTCTTAGATCTAGAGTTCACAAGCACTAACTAGAATCATGAAGGTAAACCTACCTAGACCATACTGTGTCTTTTTTCTTTCATGTGATCTGGGGAACTTGATAACAGATATCTGTATACTGGCAATTGTCAGTTCCACAAGATCTATCTTTTATAACTGCATTGCAAAGCTTCTCATTTACAATCCCATTCAGAATGGTCGTGTGAAGTACTCTGGCTTCCCTGACTGGGTATCTCCACCTGTACCTGGATCCTGTAGCTGTAGAGCGGAGAAAGTGATTTTAGCAAGAGCCCACCCTAAGAACCATACAAGACCAGTATTAAGGTGAAACACGAACAGACTTTATTGCGAAAACCATACAGCTTATATACCCATCCTCATCTTGATAAGAGTCTTATCTATTCCCAGGATCTCCCGCCCTTCCGCCCCTCCAGACATACTGGCACCTCCATGGGAGCCATAAGTCTATAGAAACCCCGCAATATCTAGGTTGCGGTTTCGGGTAATCCCGGGGGAGCGGCGGCCATTCCAGGGTGCTGTTGGAGAGTCCAAAAAGCGACATAATTCGTTACTGGGGACCAGAGCGGCAGCCTGGCAAAGTTATTGAGGTGCAGGGTTTCCAAAACCCCCAGTTCCCAGGTGAGCTCCCCCCTTGGCAATCACCCCAACCCTTGTCCACCAAAGGCACAACAAATCCACAAAAGAGCAGTGCTCTGGGACAGAGGGCCTCTGTAGCGACCTAGGGTAAAGTTTAGCAGGATTTCTGGGTAGCCCAGCTGGCTAGTAGTTCCATAAGTCCGGCCAGCCAGGAGGGAGCCAAGCGGCAAGAGATCAGCTCTTTTCAAGATGAAGTGTAAGCAGTGAGAACACAAGAGGAAGGGAGTTTGGGGCACACAGTAATCCACAATGGGTCAGAAAACAGGGCAAAGCACAGTAATTCAGGTAGGAGGGGGGTGGAGGTAGCCTTAGCAGCCTGGTATCCGTGACAGGTCCTCCTGTTCAATGTGGAAAAGGCTTAAGTTCTTAGTTATTCTTGCCAGCAAGAATGGAGGCAAAGTGTATTAGATATCAGATCTCTTGATGCGGTCACTACTAAAGTTAATCACCTGATTTCTCATTTGGTTGGAATTTATATTCCAGTGTGGTTGTTTAATGACAGAGTCCAGCACCCTGGAGGCTCATTTTGCTCAAGGCCACTGTTGCTAGGCAGGGTCCTGCATGCCAATAAGTGTATTGGACCTTAGGATGATTACTAATCTGAATAACTTATCTTCACAGACAATGTTTAAGCAGTAGTCTATAGAAAACATCAGGGAGACATTTAAAGTGTTTGGAAGTTCATCTGCATGGAACAAAAAGTTTTTAAAAAGATTATGAAAATCAAGAGTTTCTTCCAAGAGAGTGTATTAAAAACCAACAGGTTTTTCACGTTTGATTCTGCGATGGGGTATCCAATTTTTAACTTGCTTATCAAAAGTACTTTGCCTATATCTTTTTTCCTTTCCCCCTCAAAGCTCAAGTTCTTCATAAGATTCAGCTGGAAAAGGCAGAAGTCAAAGCATTACTACTATATTGACCAGGAGATCCCTGGTTTCCTTTGTTGCAGTGATTATAGTAGTAAGCTTGCCTTGAATTCTTCATCTATGTCTAGACTAGATAGAGAATACAGTTTTTTGTCTAATTTCTGGAGCATTGCATTTGTGGACATTGCTGCTGAGTGGTGCCAACTTTTACACTCTGTTATACTCATACCACTATACCACATTTATTTTGATATCTACAGATAGAAGACAAAGAATAAAGCTTCATTGCTCAGGTCTATTAGACGCCAGCTCTGTCTACAATCTCACTATAGATTGTTCATTGCAGCAGGGAGGCTAATCTCTCATCAGCAAATGCCAGCTCTCATAGTAATGTTCTGCAATCATGTCTACATTTTCAATAACATATTTTTTATTTTATTTATTTTTTCTGAGAATTCCAATCTTTACTTTTAATGGCTTTGATGTTTTTGTTCTGATGGGTACTACTGGGCTGCCCCAAGATAAACATTAAACCTCACTAGATGGCAGCACTGTTTCCTGCCATGTAGTTCTCCAGACACCAACCTGGATATCCCCTCAACAAAGAATACCATAGGAATGAAGGAAATTTGATGATAGCAGTAAATTGGAAACTTTTTTTAAAATTGTATGCTCTGTCTGAATCATAAAAGAACATTTTTGGGGTTTTTATATCCCTTTAAAGAGGTATAGGGGTTGAATTATTAAGCACCGTATGGTGCCTAATACATCTGTTTCCGCACTAGCCTTCAGGCTCGCCGGAAACAGCAGTTAAGAAGCAGCGGTCTTAAGATCGCTGCTCTTTAACTGATCCGCTGCCTCTGAGTGGCGGAAAGCAATCAACCCGATCAGATACGATCAGGTTGATTAACACCCCCTGCTAGCGGCCGATTGGCCGTGAATCTGCAGGGGGCGGCATTGGACAAGCAGTTCACGAGAACTACTTGTGCAATGCTAAATGCTGGCAGCGTATGCTGTTGGCATTCAGTGATGTCTGTCGAACATGATCCGCAGACATATGATAAATCTATGATAAATAGTCTTCATTGATGAGTGCTACTGAGATCAGAAAATAATTATTGCAATGATTTTTTTTTTATATATCATACTAAATTTTTTATTTAAACGTTAATAGTTTAGTTATTTAAAAACTGCTTTTAACATTTAGAACTGTAGAAATAAAATGTAACAGATGCATCATACAATCTTCATGTCATTATAAATTCATGATATAGGAACGCATTAACAATTATATATTCCTATATTAATAGAAAATAATGCAGACGCAAGTAGCTCAGTGTGGTCTGCTGAAAAAGGTCTTCTGCAAAAATATTCTCTGTTTGATTAGGAGTTTGAGAGCAAACAAGGGGGTTAGAGTAACAAGGGTAAAGTTGTGATTGCTTTTGTATTTAACACTCCATATACTGTTGCTGTATACATTATAGCCCAGATTACAAGTGGAGAGCAAAACTGGAAGCACTATACTTTGTTAATATTATTTAAACACATTCCATACCACTTCCATTTTTGCCTCATATTACAAGTTACTAAGTTTTTTTTTAGTTTTTTTTTTTATTGCATAAGCCATAGGGGCATATTTATCAAGCTACTGAAGGCTCACCGGAAAAATAAGATTTGAAGAAGTTATGAAGCAGCGGTCTAAAGATAAAACACAAGACTGGGCAGTTAATTTAAATGGTTATATGCTCAATGGTACAGAGGAAACAGAAAAGTGTGAGGATTATGGTTATATGTAAAACCTGAATTAAAGTCTAGAATTAATTAGTTATTATATCATAATAATAGTGATACTGTGGAAGCCTTTAGGTAGAAGGCAAACTAGAATGGATACCTGTGTGGATCTGATAATGACTAATAATGTAGAGCCATTTTCAAGCATTCAAGTGAAGGAGCAATTATAAAATAGTGATAATACCATGATTTAATTGGATATTAATTAAAAAAATAAACTGATATGAACACTTGAATGGATATGAAATCCAAAATATTCCATGATTCAGATAGAGCGTGCAATTTTAAACACATTTCTAATTTACTTCTAATATCAATTTTTCGGGGGGGGGGGGGGGGGGGTTGTACATTTTTTGAAACGTAGGGACGTATGCTTAGGAGCCAGGCCATTTATAGAGCACTATTTGACATCAATTTTCCAAGAATGTTATCATATTTCCAGCCATGTAGTGCTACAGATACCTACCTAGGTATCTCTTTAACAAAGAATATCATGGGAAAGAAGCACATTCGATAATAAAAAAATATATTGGAAAGTTTTTTTAAAATGGTAGGTTCTGTCTGAATCACAAAAAAGATCATTTTTGTGTTTCATCGCCCTTTAATTTAAAAAAAGGCCAATTTCAGCTGGCTAAGGGCACCTTTACAGCTGATTGACTGGGAGGAGCTTTTTCCAGGGGGAAAAAACCCACAAAGAGGAAAACTGACCTTACAAAAATTCAGCTATTAACATTTAAAATCAAGAAATAAATATAAAAGACACAAATAAAAAACATTTTAATTGCGTGTCAGATGGGTCAATGAAATCATATATAAAATGCAAAACAGGCAACAGAACTTGCCAAAGAGCAATTAAGGGCCAGATTACGAGTCGAGCGCAAACGTTTACACCCAAGCAATAAGGGGTTTATTGCAACTGTTTGCGCTCGTAGTGCTTACCCCTCGTATTACAAGTTAAAAGTAGACCCGATCGCTTAAGCGTAATCGCAATTTACGCTAGAATGATTACGCAACTTCAGAGCTCTGGTTAACTGTTTTGCAAAACTAAAAAAAATACATTACAAAGTATAGTTACACTCATAATAACACTGTCTAATAAAAATGATTAAAATAAAATATTGCACACAAAAGTTATAAAGGCTCAAAGATACGAAATCTCAAGTGTTAGAAAAAAAAAGAGATACATACATATATAAAAATGTAAATTTATGTCTTTATCTATCTATCTATATATGTATATATATATATATATATGTATGTGTGTGTATATATATATATATATATATATATATATATATATATATATATATATATATATATATATATATATATATATATAGAGATAGATAGATAGATATGTGTGTGTACATATGTATTTACGTATTTATATGTGTATATATGTATATACATATAAACACATAAATACATATGTACACATTTTCAGACATATATAGAAGTGTATTGGGGCCCTTTGCAGTTAGGTAGATGTAAACATGTAAAAACATATTTATGCAATATTAATTTTTAATAAAGGTTTTAACTATGTATTTACTGTAAATATTTCACATTCCAATGTTCTGTACATAGCAGAATATGTAAATAAATATTCCAAATAATACCAAATGAGGAAGGCACTCTCCGAATTTAACCAAGGGTAACTTTTTAATCCCTTTATGTGACGTTTCGGGGTGTTATACCCGTTTTCAAACAGACAACAATGACCAAACAAATAACAAAACCTTAAATACCCACTCACCTTTAAAATCTACATGCACCAAGTGAATTACAGAGGGCACGCGGCACGGAACGCACGTCATCAGGCGGCGTCCGTGTCCTAGCAACCAACTAACAACAAATAGTCTACTCGCTGATCAAAACAATACCCGGAGCAAAACATAACAATAGAAATAAAAACAATGCTGTAACAATATATATTAGAGGGGAGTGGGTAATTAAGGTTTTGTTATTTGTTTGGTCATTGTTGTCTGTTTGAAAATGGGGATAACACCCCGAAATGTCACATTAAGGGATTACAAAGTTACCCTTGGTTAAATCCGGAGAGTGCCTTCCTCATTTGGAATTATTGAAATATTCTGCAGTGCACCGCAGTACACAACGGGGACCGTGAGTGCTAAGCCATACTGGATATATATATATATATATATATATATATATATATATATATATATATATAGGTGATTACATCCACCTGTGCACCCCTTCTTTGTTCTCAGTCTGTTTGGCTTTGTGAGCTTGCATGATTGTGTGGCTGTGTTAGGGACTCAGGCAATGGAAAGGACCTTGACGTGGTGCCTGAGCTTTCCCATTTGGCCAGATGCGGTGACTAACCTTTCCAGTATTGATTTTATCTTAGCTGTGAGCTAGCTGGTGAGTGCTGGGTGTTTCTATGTGTTGTATTACTTTTTGTTTATAATCCCCCTTGTTTCTTGCACCCATTCCGGACTGGGGTTAACTGCCTGTGGCTCTGGTGACATCACAACTTTTTTTGAGTGCTATTTAGCACCCAGGGCTGGATGTTGCCGAGTCACAGGATGTGTACCTGGTCCGGTCTTGGAGTGCAGTTCCCTTCCATGTTTTGTATTTTCTCTGGGTGATTACATCCACCTGTGCACCCCTTCTTTGTTCTCAGTCTGTTTGGCTTTGTGAGCTCGCATGATGGTGTGGCTGTGTTAGGGACTCAGGCAATGGAAAGGACCTTGACGTGGTGCCTGAGCTTTCCCATTTGGCCAGATGCGGTGACTAATCTTTCCAGTTGTGATTTTATCTTAGCTGTGAGCTAGCTGGTGAGTGCTGGGTGTTTCTATGTGTTGGATTACTTTTTGTTTATAATCCCCCTTGTTTCTTGCAACCATTCCGGACTGGGGTTAACTGCCTGTGGCTCTGGTGACATCACAGCTTTTTTGGAGTGCTATTTAGCACCCAGGGCTAAATGTTGCTGAGTCACAGGATGTGTACCTGGTCCAGTCTTGGAGTGCAGTTCCCTTCCATGTTTTGTATTTTCTCTGGGTGATTACATCCACCTGTGCACCCCTTCTTTGTTCTCAGTCTGTTTGGCTTTGTGAGCTTGCATGATGGTGTGGCTGTGTTAGGGACTCAGGCAATGGAAAGGACCTTGACGTGGTGCCTGAGCTTTCCCATTTGGCCATATGCGGTGACTAACCTTTCCAGTTGTGATTTTATCTTAGCTGTGAGCTAGCTGGTGAGTGCTGGGTGTTTCTATGTGTATATATATATATATATATATATATATTGTACAAAAATACCATCATATATATTTCAAAATATTTATTTATAAATAAATAGAACATATTCTTCTATGTGCACAACATTGGAATGTAAAATATTCATATTTTCATGTCGGGTTATCGCACATGAGAATATGCTATTGTGTTTGAGCGAGAGTGGGGTGTTTTCCCCCCACTATTTTTGCTCAAGTTTGGCTTTTGCACTTGTCAGGTTACTGCGAGACCGAAAACAGTTTACTTTAAACTTTTAATATGAGCGGAACCCAATGAACGCAAAAGCTTAGTTTTATTAAAGGAAAAATATTTTGGGGGTTTTATTAAATTTTTAAATTTATTGATATATGTAATTGTCAGGAATCTATCTGTTGCCTCCCACTGGCGTGTCATACCTATTCCTGCCCTTTAAATTCTAGCTACGCCCTGTTCCTAGTGCTTAGTATTGTTGTTGCTAACTTCAGAGTAGATGCAATTTCATGTGCTCTAAACTCAAGGAATTTTCTAATTCTGAATTCCATAAGAACATTTTACAACTAAGCCTCTAAATCGGATTACAATTATCTGCAGCTCCTGTAGCTGTGAACTCTTACAAGCTTCAGACCAAACCGGAGCTTTATTTTCCTGCTTGTTTCCACTCATCTCTACAACACAGTCAACCTAACCGTCTAACATCTTCAATATCACTTTAACAGCCTTTGCCAAATTCTGCATTAAAACAATATTAGAACCGCTTACTTATTTCATTAACATCATCGCTGCAACGCTCCGACTTCAGCGTGTGACATCACCTGTCACTCACCGCAGCTATCCAGCGACGCCCACTGTTACCCGCTCAGGAGAGCGGAAGGCAACATAGTTTCACTCAGCTGTTTGTCAAACTTGCTACAAATGTTATGCAGGGAATTGGAACCAATGCCAAAGTGGTTTAGCGCTACCACCTTCAACAGTAACTGAGTCACGCAAGTAAGCAGTAGATAATAGAAGGTTGGACCATCCAGCATTACATGTTAGGATTCAGTAACTCAAAGCTCAGCAGGAGTTATTCTAATTGCTTCAAAGCAGTTACTATTATTTCTTATCATCTCCTCTCAAATTGTAATTCCATATTTGTTACAATTTGTTATTTCATCGTATCAACTCCACTAAACAAAACTATCTATTGAATATACCATTTCAGTAGTTGAAGGTTTAGTGGTACAAACTTTTATAAAGATCTGCAGCTGTGATCACAAGTTCCTAACTATTCATATAGGAACAAATATAAAAAAGGGACAATCCCTTACAGGTATACTAAGCCATGACTACTGATCCAGAAGATCTTCCCCAATTTGTTTACTCTCTCTCCCAACATGTGGATCAGATGGGAATTGCCCTTAAAGAACTGGATATAGAAAACCAATCCCTTAGAAGGTTCATAAGAGATTCTTTGGTACAGAAACCTGATCCAACCCCAGAACCTACAGTTTCCCTTCCAGAACCATTTGCTGGGAATAGGAAACAATATCGGCAATTCAAGACAGCTTGTCAGCTCTTATTCGGACTAAAACCGAAAACATATTGCACAGAGAGAGTGAAAGTACTCACAGTGATTTCTTTCCTCAGGGGTGAACCCCGAGTCTGGGCCGACGCCACTTTTGAAACCAACCAACCCATTCTAGGCTCTCTTGACTCCTTTTTCTCCCAAATGGACGAATTATACCTTGATTCTGATGCTCAGTTAACAGCTGAGACTTCCATGAGCAACTTGAGACAAGGAAAACGTGTAGTGGAAGATTATATCACCAAATTCAAGCAATATGCTCGTGATTCCCAATGGAATCCCATAGCGCTACACAATCAGTTCAGACTTGGCTTGGCTGACAACATTAAAGACGAGTTGGCACGTGTGGATCTACCCAAGACATTAGAATCATTGATGTCATTAGTCATACAGATAGATAGGAGATTACGAGAAAGGAGATCTGAGAGAGGTCACTATGACTCAGTTCCCAAACCTATACATACTCCAACATCTTCCACAACTCTCCCGAGAACAGCTCCTGAGCCTATGGATGTTGGCTTAGCAAGAACTCCCTTGACTCTTCAGGAGAGGACACGCAGGAGACTGAACATGCTTTGCATGTATTATGCAAACTCTTCACATTCAATCACGGACTGTCCACTCCTCCAAAAGTCTAAGAAAAGTAAGTGCTATTCTTTAACAGCAGTACCAACATCTACAGTTGCACAAACTTACTGTAAACTTTCTATGTCTTTGCAGTGGGACCTTCGAACTCTCCAAACTGACGCCATCATCGACACTGGCACCTATGGAAATTTCATTGACATAACCACTGTAAAATCTAATAAAATACCCTGTGTGATTAAGCATTCCCCTGTTTCCATTCATGTTATTGATGGAACTTCTATTGCAAGTGGTCCAATCACACATCAAACCATACCTCTCTTATTGTCTACCACAGATGGTCACTCAGAGCTAATTGAATTTGACGTGTTACCATCACCACTTTTTCCTTTAGTTTTAGGAGTCTCATGGTGCAGAAAGCATCAACCAGAAATTGATTGGTCCTCTTTACAGGTAAATCTCAAATCACGTTACTGTCAGCAACACTGTTATGCTAAACACTCCTTGCTCTCACTCCCATCAGATGTACCACATCTTCCTGAAGTTTACTCCGAGTACAGCGATGTTTTTAGCAAAGTGGAAGCTGAGATTCTACCTCCGCATCGTATCTACGATTGCCCTATCAACATCAAACCTGGTTCTTCCATTCCTTTCGGTCGACTCTACCCTTTATCCACACCTGAGCTCGAACATTTGAAACTCTATCTCGAGGAAAATCTTCGTAAAGGTTTTATTCGACCCTTGACTTCTTCAGCTGGTGCTGGAATGTTCTTTGTGAAGAACAAAGACAGATCTCTACGCCCCATCATTGACTATAGAGAACTTAACCAACGTACCATAAAGAACCGTTATCCTCTTCCGCTGATCCCGGAGCTTATTGAACGACTACAAGACGCAACCATCTTCACTAAGTTAGACCTAAGAGGTGCATACAATCTTGTGAGAATACGTGAGGGAGACGAATGGCTGACAGCTTTTAGGACCAGGTATGGTCTCTTTGAGTACCTGGTCATGCCGTTTGGGCTTTGCAATGCCCCGGGAACTTTTCAGCACTTCATCAACAATGTTTTTCGGGATCTTCTGGATGTTTGCTTGGTCATTTACCTTGACGACATCCTCATCTACTCTGATTCCTTGGAAGCCCACGTGAAACATGTACAGCAGGTCTTATCACGCTTAAGAACACATAGATCGTATGCCAAACTGGAAAAATGTCAATTCCACACTAATTCAATTTCTTTCTTGGGTTACAACATCTCACCTAATGGAATCAGCATGCAAGAGGATAAGGTGGAGACAGTTAGGAATTGGAAAGAACCTAAGTCAAGAAAAGAACTTCAAAGATTTTTGGGCTTTACAAATTATTATCGAAAGTTTGTCAAAGACTTCTCCAAGATTGCGAAACCTCTATCTCAACTAACAAGTACTCTAAGAAAATTCCATTGGACAGCTGAAGCTGCCTCTGCTTTTGATCTCCTTAAAGAAAAGGTCACCTCAGCCCCAATTCTCCGCTTCCCTAATTCTGAACATCAATACATATTAGAAGTTGATGCGTCGGATTTTGCCTTAGGGGCAATTTTATCGCAGAAGTCTGGTCTCACGGAACCAATGCATCCTGTCGCCTTCTACTCAAAAGTCCTCAGTCCATCAGAAGTTAATTACCCTATCGGTGAGAAGGAACTTCTAGCAATCAAAAAAGCTTTGGAGAATTGGAGACATCTATTGGAGGGAACTAAACTCATTATTATATACACTGATCACAGGAATCTCGCCTTCCTTCAAAACAGCAAGACATTATCCTCAAGACAGGTACGTTGGTGCCTTTTCTTCACTAGATCTAATTATCATATAGTCTACAGACCTTCATCCAGGAACGGGAAGGCAGATGCCTTATCCAGGAAAGAACAACCTCCAGAGTACCGTTCAGAAACCACCTCACTAATACCTTCTGAAAGGTTCATAGGATTAACCTCATACCTTATGAAATCCATTGTGGATTCATATAGAGAAGATGAAGAGTTATCAAGATATGATTTACAACCCAGTTCGGATGGGTTGTTACTTCACATGGGAAAAATATATGTTCCACAAAATATAAGACCAGCACTACTGGATCTTCATCATGAATCCCCACTCGCTGGACATCCTGGAGAAAGGAGAACTTTGGAATCCATCTCAAGGTCTTATTGGTGGCCATCCATGTCGAAAACTATCAAAGAACACGTCTCCAGTTGTAATATTTGTGCAACATCCAAAGGAACTAAATCATCTCCCATTGGTTTCCTCATGTCTCTACCCATTCCTTCTCATCCTTGGTCACACGTATCCTTGGACTTCATAGTTGATCTTCCAAGATCCTCAGGTATGAACACAATCCTGGTTGTAATCGATCTGTTCACTAAGATGGCACACTTTATACCAATTAATAAGCTACCAACAGCTTCAGAAACAGCTAAACTATTCCTCGACAATATAGTTCGGCTCCATGGTTTCCCTAAAATTTTAACCTCGGATCGCGGGACTCAATTCACTTCCCGTTTTTGGAGATCCCTAACTACCTTACTACAGATTGACCACCGCTTTTCCACTTCTTTCCACCCCCAAACCAATGGGCAGGTAGAAAGGGCAAATCAATGGTTGGAGCAATATCTTCGTTGCTTCTGTTCATATCAACAGGAAGATTGGATCTCCTATCTGTCTATGGCAGAGTTTGCGTTTAACAATTCACAGAACTCTTCCACAAAGTGTTCACCTTTTTTTGCCAACTATGGTTACCACCTGACATCTTATCCAACATCTGGAACCCCAAATGCAACTTCAACAGTCTGTCCCACTGCAAACAACTTTGCTGCCAACCTCCGGAAAAATTTCGACATTATAAGAAACAACATCGCTACTGCTCAAGAAAAACAAACACATTACTACAACCTACGTAGAAGACCAGCTCCATCCTACAGGATAGGTGATCTTGTTTGGTTATCCACAAGGAATTTGAAACTCAAGATACCCAGTAAAAAGTTAGGAGGACTGTTCGTTGGACCATTCCGAATAAGTCGAATTGTTAATCCAAACGCAGTTACTCTGGAACTACCTACCTCCTTCAAAATTCATCCCACTTTCCACATATCTTTGCTTAAGCCCTGTAAGGTTATGAGATCCCAGGATTCTGTCCTTCCTCCAACATCATCCTTTCCTACGTCCGAGGAGTTTGAAGTGGCTTCCATCAAGGACTCCAGAGTCCATAACAGACAACTACAGTACCTCATTAGCTGGAAGGGTTATTCCTCTGATGACGACACTTGGGAACCTTCTTCTAATGTTCATGCTCCAGATAAGGTTTCTCTCTTCCATCGTCGTCATCCGGATCGCCCTGCTCCCTGACCTCCGTTGTCTCTCTTCAGGGGGGAATGATGTCAGTAATCTATCTGTTGCCTCCCACTGGCGTGTCATACCTATTCCTGCCCTTTAAATTCTAGCTACGCCCTGTTCCTAGTGCTTAGTATTGTTGTTGCTAACTTCAGAGTAGATGCAATTTCATGTGCTCTAAACTCAAGGAATTTTCTAATTCTGAATTCCATAAGAACATTTTACAACTAAGCCTCTAAATCGGATTACAATTATCTGCAGCTCCTGTAGCTGTGAACTCTTACAAGCTTCAGACCAAACCGGAGCTTTATTTTCCTGCTTGTTTCCACTCATCTCTACAACACAGTCAACCTAACCGTCTAACATCTTCAATATCACTTTAACAGCCTTTGCCAACTTCTGCATTAAAACAATATTAGAACCGCTTACTTATTTCATTAACATCATCGCTGCAACGCTCCGACTTCAGCGTGTGACGTCACCTGTCACTCACCGCAGCTATCCAGCGACGCCCACTGTTACCCGCTCAGGAGAGCGGAAGGCAACATAGTTTCACTCAGCTGTTTGTCAAACTTGCTACAAATGTTATGCAGCGAATTGGAACCAATGCCAAAGTGGTTTAGCGCTACCACCTTCAACAGTAACTGAGTCACGCAAGTAAGCAGTAGATAATAGAAGGTTGCACCATCCAGCATTACATGTTAGGATTCAGTAACTCAAAGCTCAGCAGGAGTTATTCTAATTGCTTCAAAGCAGTTACTATTATTTCTTATCATCTCCTCTCAAATTGTAATTCCATATTTGTTACAATTTGTTATTTCATCGTATCAACTCCCCTAAACAAAACTAACTATTGAATATACCATTTCAGTAGTTGAAGGTTTAGTGGTACAAACTTTTATAAAGATCTGCAGATGTGATCACAAGTTCCTAACTATTCATATAGGAACAAATATAAAAAGGGACAATCCCTTACATTAATATTTAGTGCTGCCCTAGGCATATGCCTAGCTGGAATTTTGGAGATATATGCTTGATTATATTTTTTTATGTAAATACATATGGATATTTAAATAGGAACATAACTTCAACTAGTCCTATACCTGGCCAGCAATAAATATTACATATAACAATATATTTATAAAGTGAAAAACTTTAAAATCTTAATGGGAACTAAGCCTCAAAAAGCACATTTTTCCTCCTTTACACCTAGTTGAGTATGCCGTAATGTTTTGGATTTTATCGACAGCTTCCGACAGTGTTTTACTTGTTTGCGCTTCAATGGAAACCAGACTTAAATTTGCTCTTTTCTGCTTCTATTATTTAATATGGGTCCAGCTGACAGTAATGATGGAAAAAATGCCATCGGAAACTGTCAATAAGCTGAATGGCTTCCATCAGCAGTTTTTTTCATTTTGCGACCTCACAAATACCTAATTGCGGCTCAATGGAAACAAGCCCTTAGTTATCAAGATGTTTAGAAAATCAATAAATGCTTAAAGGAAACCAGTACATTCTGAATAGTGCTTTAAAATATATTCAAGTAGTACTTAAAATGTTTTTCTAAAAAATGGCTTAGATGTCAATCAAAATGAAGATGAATGTTGGAGATTACTAACACATCTGATATAATTATCAGCTTACGAGCAGTATTAACCTCCTCAGACAGAGAAATGCCCAAAGACATTTACTTACAGCTCATTTAAACTCATTAAGGCTATACGTTTCTGTCAAGAATTAACCCCCTTCTGCTGAACCTGAAAACCCAAATGCAAACACTTATGTACTGCTGGATCCTCTCACTGTACCTACCCTGTTGCACTCTTTTGCCACAACATTGCACCCTTGGGTGCTGAACCCTCTGCATTAGAAGTTTCCTACCCTCTGCATTAGAAGTCTCCTTTACACAAGGGTTCCCATTAGGAGACATCCAATCAAGAGACCTCAGGAACAACCCTGAGAAAATATTTGTCACAATCTACACAGAGGCAATGTCAAGCCAGATAGGTCCCAGAGGCTAAAGCTGGATAAATAGAAGATCAGCGTAGGACTCTGGATAATGTCAGGACATTGATTCTCTTAGTTAATTAGATATAGATGAATAAAAGGGGCACCTGAATAGCAAGAGGCAAAATCAAAGCAGAACAACAGTCTGGAAATCCAGAACAGAATATTTAGACAGTTCAGAAAAGGCCAGTAACAGGCCAAGTTTCAGTATTAGAGGTTGACAAAGTTGACAAAGTTGACAAAGTACAAAAGTAAAAGAAAAGCCAAAAGTAGGAACAGTGCAAAGTCTGCAATCGGTCTCAGGCAGCCCAAGGTCAAGAAAAAAGTAGCATAGTTAGGAATCCAAAGCCAACATTAGCAACAGAAACTAGTCTAATGCAGCACACACTATATTTTGTAGAAGATAAACACTACACAGGCAAAAATGTTATTTAACTAAAAATAATGCCAAATGAAGAAGATATGCTGGAAAGGATGCAAGCACAGTGTCACTGGGAAAGGTCGGGTTAAATTGATGCAATTAGGATTGCAGATCCACAATTAACATAATGATGTAAAAAGGAGAACAGAGACACAGATAATTATGAGACTGGAAACAAAACCTTTAACAATAACATTACCCTAACCTAAGCCGGTTTGGTTGGGTTAGCAGCATGCATTTAGAGACCAAGTTTGGGACATAAATATCACAAGCTTCAATCTAAGACTTGTCTGCTACAGATTACACCTTTCTGCAGACAAGATATTTCAAATAGTGCCCCACTGCCTCAAATCCAAAACCCTCAAAGTTTATACAATGGCTGGCTTTGAACTATAATTGGTGATGGCATGCAAAAGTAATGATTGAGCATTAAAGGTTCTATAAGGGAGACATGAGATGCTTTAGAGCTGTCAAGAGAATTAGATAGTGCCTGTTTATATGCCACTGAATTTATCTTTCTCATAATTCAATAAGAGAACAATATACCTAGGTCCCATCTTGGGTAAGGATTTCCTAAATTAGAGGAAGAGGGGTGGATAAACATACCCTAGCACCAACCCAATAGCATGGATACTGCAATTTCTGACCATTCGCAAAGCATTTATACCAAAAACAGAAGTACAAGTTGGCTTTTACTCCATTATACTGCAAAAGCATAAGCTCAATGATCATCAGCAGGGACACCATTTTGAACAGAGTGCAAAGGAAACAATTTAGGTTCATAACCCAGGGCAGCCATAAACAAGGAGCAAAGGAATAGAAAGAACGTGTGTAGATAATTCGTAAAAAGACAGCAATTTAATCCAATTAGGTTGCTGATCATTGATATTTGTGTGAATGCATTTGTTCAAATACTTTTTTTTTGTCCTTTCTTTTCTATTTTTCAATTTGCCTTCCAGAAGGCATATACCTGTACCTGAAACGGATAAAAACTGCTTTATTGGAGAAAATATTAGTGATATTATGAAGTATTTATTAAAGGTGGCATATCAACAATAAAATATATTCTTAAAGTTGTTATTGTTTCTCAGGCAAAGGTAATGGATGCAGCAAACTGGAAGGCAAAGTAAGGGAAGTCTAACTGGCAAAGTATATACAAAGAACTCTCTTTGGGACATTGTAGTACCTGCTTTATATTCAGACATTGTTCTTAAAGAGACTGAAAGAAAAAACAGAATTTATGTTTACCTGATAAATTTCTTTCTCCAACGGTGTGTCCGGTCCACGGCGTCATCCTTACTTGTGGGATATTCTCTTCCCCAACAGGAAATGGCAAAGAGCCCAGCAAAGCTGGTCACATGATCCCTCCTAGGCTCCGCCTACCCCAGTCATTCGACCGACGTTAAGGAGGAATATTTGCATAGGAGAAACCATATGGTACCGTGGTGACTGTAGTTAAAGAAAATAAAATATCAGACCTGATTAAAAAAACCAGGGCGGGCCGTGGACCGGACACACCGTTGGAGAAAGAAATTTATCAGGTAAACATAAATTCTGTTTTCTCCAACATAGGTGTGTCCGGTCCACGGCGTCATCCTTACTTGTGGGAACCAATACCAAAGCTTTAGGACACGGATGAAGGGAGGGAGCAAATCAGGTCACCTAAATGGAAGGCACCACGGCTTGCAAAACCTTTCTCCCAAAAATAGCCTCAGAAGAAGCAAAAGTATCAAACTTGTAAAATTTGGTAAAAGTGTGCAGTGAAGACCAAGTCGCTGCCCTACATATCTGATCAACAGAAGCCTCGTTCTTGAAGGCCCATGTGGAAGCCACAGCCCTAGTGGAATGAGCTGTGATTCTTTCGGGAGGCTGCCGTCCGGCAGTCTCGTAAGCCAATCTGATGATGCTTTTAATCCAAAAAGAGAGAGAGGTAGAAGTTGCTTTTTGACCTCTCCTTTTACCTGAATAAACAACAAACAAGGAAGATGTTTGTCCAAAATCCTTTGTAGCATCTAAATAGAATTTTAGAGCGCGAACAACATCCAAATTGTGCAACAAACGTTCCTTCTTTGAAACTGGTTTTGGACACAGAGAAGGTACGATAATCTCCTGGTTAATGTTTTTGTTAGAAACAACTTTTGGAAGAAAACCAGGTTTAGTACGTAAAACCACCTTATCTGCATGGAACACCAGATAAGGAGGAGAACACTGCAGAGCAGATAATTCTGAGACTCTTCTAGCAGAAGAAATCGCAACTAAAAACAAAACTTTCCAAGATAATAACTTAATATCAACGGAATGTAAGGGTTCAAACGGAACCCCCTGAAGAACTGAAAGAACTAAATTGAGACTCCAAGGAGGAGTCAAAGGTTTGTAAACAGGCTTGATTCTAACCAGAGCCTGAACAAAGGCTTGAACATCTGGCACAGCTGCCAGCTTTTTGTGAAGTAATACCGACAAGGCAGAAATCTGTCCCTTCAGGGAACTTGCAGATAATCCTTTTTCCAATCCTTCTTGAAGGAAGGATAGAATCCTAGGAATCTTAACCTTGTCCCAAGGGAATCCTTTAGATTCACACCAACAGATATATTTTTTCCAAATTTTGTGGTAAATCTTTCTAGTCACAGGCTTTCTGGCCTGAACAAGAGTATCGATCACAGAATCTGAGAATCCTCGCTTCGATAAAATCAAGCGTTCAATCTCCAAGCAGTCAGCTGGAGTGAAACCAGATTCGGATGTTCGAACGGACCCTGAACAAGAAGGTCTCGTCTCAAAGGTAGCTTCCAAGGTGGAGCCGATGACATATTCACCAGATCTGCATACCAAGTCCTGCGTGGCCACGCAGGAGCTATCAAGATCACCGACGCCCTCTCCTGCTTGATCCTGGCTATCAGCCTGGGGATGAGAGGAAATGGCGGGAACACATAAGCTAGTTTGAAGGTCCAAGGTGCTACTAGTGCATCCACTAGAGCCGCCTTGGGATCCCTGGATCTGGCCCCGTAGCAAGGAACTTTGAAGTTCTGACGAGAGGCCATCAGATCCATGTCTGGAATGCCCCACAGGTGAGTGACTTGGGCAAAGATTTCCGGATGGAGTTCCCACTCCCCCGGATGCAATGTCTGACGACTCAGAAAATCCGCTTCCCAATTTTCCACTCCTGGGATGTGGATAGCAGACAGGTGGCAGGAGTGAGACTCCGCCCAAAGAATAATTTTGGTTACTTCTTCCATCGCTAGGGAACTCCTTGTTCCCCCCTGATGGTTGATGTACGCAACAGTCGTCATGTTGTCTGATTGAAACCGTATGAACCTGGTCCTCGCAAGCTGGGGCCAGGCCTGGAGCGCATTGAATATCGCTCTCAGTTCCAGAATATTTATCGGTAGAAGAGATTCTTCCCGAGACCAAAGACCCTGAGCTTTCAGGGATCCCCAGACCGCGCCCCAGCCTATCAGACTGGCGTCGGTCGTGACAATGACCCACTCTGGTCTGTGGAACATCATCCCTTGAGACAGATTGTCCAGGGACAGCCACCAACGGAGTGAGTCTCTGGTCCTCTGATTTACTTGTATCTTCGGAGACAAGTCTGTATAGTCCCCATTCCACTGACTGAGCATGCACAGTTGTAATGGTCTTAGATGAATGCGCGCAAAAGGAACTATGTCCATCGCCGCCACCATCAACCCGATCACTTCCATGCACTGAGCTATGGAAGGAAGAGGAACGGAATGAAGTATCCGACAAGAGTCCAGAAGCTTTGTTTTTCTGGCCTCTGTTAGAAAGATCCTCATTTCTAAGGAGTCTATAATTGTTCCCAAGAAGGGAACCCTTGTTGACGGGGATAGAGAACTCTTTTCCACGTTCACTTTCCAGCCGTGAGATCTGAGAAAGGCCAGGACAATGTCCGTGTGAGCCTTTGCTTGAGGAAGGGACGACGCTTGAATCAGAATGTCGTCCAGGTAAGGTACTACTGCAATGCCCCTTGGTCTTAGCACCGCTAGAAGGGACCCTAGTACCTTTGTGAAAATCCTTGGAGCAGTGGCTAATCCGAAAGGAAGCGCCACGAACTGGTAATGTTTGTCCAGGAATGCAAACCTTAGGAACCGATGATGTTCCTTGTGGATAGGAATATGTAGATACGCATCCTTTAAATCCACCGTGGTCATAAATTGACCTTCCTGGATGGAAGGAAGGATAGTTCGAATGGTTTCCATCTTGAACGATGGGACCTTGAGAAATTTGTTTAAGATCTTGAGATCTAGGATTGGTCTGAACGTTCCCTCTTTTTTGGGAACTATGAACAGATTGGAGTAGAACCCCATCCCTTGTTCTCTTAATGGAACAGGATGAATCACTCCCATTTTTAACAGGTCTTCTACACAATGTAAGAACGCCTGTCTTTTTATGTGGTCTGAAGACAACTGCGACTTGTGGAACCTCCCCCTTGGGGGAAGTCCCTTGAATTCCAGAAGATAACCCTGGGAGACTATTTCTAGCGCCCAAGGATCCAGAACATCTCTTGCCCAAGCCTGAGCGAAGAGAGAGAGTCTGCCCCCCACCAGATCCGGTCCCGGATCGGGGGTCAATATTTCATGCTGTCTTGGTAGCAGTGGCAGGTTTCTTAGCCTGCTTTCCCTTGTTCCAGCCTTGCATTGGTCTCCAAGCTGGCTTGGCCTGAGAAGTATTACCCTCTTGCTTAGAGGACGTAGCACCTTGGGCTGGTCCGTTTTTACGAAAGGGACGAAAATTAGGTCTATTTTTTGCCTTGAAGGGCCGATCCTGAGGAAGGGCGTGGCCCTTACCCCCAGTGATATCAGAGATAATCTCTTTCAAGTCAGGACCAAACAGCGTTTTCCCCTTGAAAGGAATGTTTAGTAGCTTGTTCTTGGAAGACGCATCAGCCGACCAAGATTTCAACCAAAGCGCTCTGCGCGCCACAATAGCAAACCCAGAGTTCTTAGCCGCTAACTTAGCCAATTGCAAAGAGGCGTCTAGAGTGAAAGAATTAGCCAATTTGAGAGCATTGATTCTGTCCATAATCTCCTCATAAGGAGGAGAGTCACTATCGAGCACCTTAAGCAGTTCATCAAACCAGAAATATGCGGCTGTAGTGACAGGGACAATGCATGAAATGGGTTGTAGAAGGTAACCCTGCTGAACAAACATCTTTTTAAGCAAACCTTCTAATTTTTTATCCATAGGATCTTTGAAAGCACAACTATCCTCTATGGGAATAGTTGTGCGTTTGTTTAAAGTAGAAACCGCTCCCTCGACCTTGGGGACTGACTGCCATAAGTCCTTTCTGGGGTCGACCATAGGAAACAATTTTTTAAATATGGGGGGAGGGACGAAAGGAATACCGGGCCTTTCCCATTCTTTATTAACAATGTCCGCCACCCGCTTGGGTATAGGAAAAGCTTCTGGGAGCCCCGGCACCTCTAGGAACTTGTCCATTTTACATAGTTTCTCTGGGATGACTAAATTTTCACAATCATCCAGAGTGGATAATACCTCCTTAAGCAAAATGCGGAGATGTTCCAATTTAAATTTAAATGTAATCACATCAGATTCAGCCTGCTGAGAAATGTTCCCTAAATCAGTAATTTCTCCCTCAGACAAAACCTCCCTGGCCCCCTCAGATTGGGTTAGGGGCCCTTCAGAGATATTAATATCAGCGTCGTCATGCTCTTCATTAACTAAAACAGAGCAGCCACGCTTACGCTGACAAGGGTTCATTTTGGCTAAAATGTTTTTGACAGAATTATCCATTACAGCCGTTAATTGTTGCATAGTAAGGAGTATTGGCGCGCTAGATGTACTAGGGGCCTCCTGAGTGGGCAAGACTCGTGTAGACGAAGGAGGGAATGATGCAGTACCATGCTTACTCCCCTCACTTGAGGAATCATCTTGGGCATCATTGTCATTATCACATAAATCACATTTATTTAAATGAATAGGAATTCTGGCTTCCCCACATTCAGAACACAGTCTATCTGGTAGTTCAGACATGTTAAACAGGCATAAACTTGATCAGAAAGTACAAAAAACGTTTTAAAATAAAACCGTTACTGTCACTTTAAATTTTAAACTGAACACACTTTATTACTGCAATTGCGAAAAAACATGAAGGAATTGTTCAAAATTCACCAAATTTTCACCACAGCGTCTTAAAGCCTTGAAAATATTGCACACCAATTTTGGAAGCTTTAACCCTTAAAATAACGGAACCGGAGCCGTTTTAAGCTTTAAACCCCTTTACAGTCCCTGGTATCTGCTTTGCTGAGACCCAACCAAACCCAAAGGGGAATACGATACCAAATGACGCCTTCAGAAGTCTTTTATAAGTATCAGAGCTCCTCTCACATGCGACTGCATGCCATGCCTCTCAAAAACAAGTGCGCAACACCGGCGCGAAAATGAGACTCTGCCTATGCTTTGGGAAAGCCCCTAAAGAATAAGGTGTCTAAAACAGTGCCTGCCGATATTATTAAATCAAAATACCCAGAATAAATGATTCCTCAAGGCTAAATAAGTGTTAATATCAATCGATTTAGCCCAAAAAAAGTCTACAGTTTAAATAAGCCCTTGTGAAGCCCTTATTTACAATCGTAATAAACATGGCTTACCGGATCCCATAGGGAAAATGACAGCTTCCAGCATTACATCGTCTTGTTAGAATGTGTCATACCTCAAGCAGCAAGAGACTGCAAACTGTTCCCCCAACTGAAGTTAATTGCTCTCAACAGTCCTGTGTGGAACAGCCATGGATTTTAGTTACGGTTGCTAAAATCATTTTCCTCATACAAACAGAATTCTTCATCTCTTTTCTGTTTCTGAGTAAATAGTACGTACCAGCACTATTTGAAAATAACAAACTCTTGATTGAATAATGAAAAACTACAGTTAAACACTAAAAAACTCTAAGCCATCTCCGTGGAGATGTTGCCTGTACAACGGCAAAGAGAATGACTGGGGTAGGCGGAGCCTAGGAGGGATCATGTGACCAGCTTTGCTGGGCTCTTTGCCATTTCCTGTTGGGGAAGAGAATATCCCACAAGTAAGGATGACGCCGTGGACCGGACACACCTATGTTGGAGAAATCAGTATCATTTTCAGATATTCTTTTACAAAATCGTTCAGCAGATCTTGAAAAACACCATTTATGAACGCTTGAAACAAGGCAGGTATGCTACATAGCCTAAAAGGCATTACAAAGTACTCACAACGTACAGTACAAGTGTTTTATGGTTATTTTCCATTCATCCCTTATAACAAGTTTAATGCAGATTTAGCTTGGTAAAAACCTTGGCATTTTAAGGGGATCAAAGAGCTCATAGATTAAACTAAGGGATATTGGTTCTTTACTGTGATTTGATGCTGTAAGCAGGGTCTCATATATTCACCCTTTTCAACACTGGAGAGGAATTGGAGTTTCTGGTAAAGAGAGAGGATAATTATATTGTCTGGGAATAGAAGCCCCAGGGAAAACATGAATTGGATAGTCATATAGATGAGGCAGTTTCAGGGTAGCAACCTGTTTCTTAGTAAACAGATCAGCACATACAGAATAAGTGGTTAGTAAAAAGCACATCAGCCACAGGCTGAGAAGCAAACACAAAATAAGTAGAGCCCCAAGCTTTCAGCTAACAAAAGGACCAGTGAAACTGAGTTATGAAGTCATAACCATGGAAGTCCAAAAATTATAGGTTGCCATAGAGATTTAACAATATCAGACTGACAGACAGCTATATATAGCTGTAATAAAATGGTTTCAATATTAAGTAATCTGGAGCCTAATGGGGGCTTTAATGGCAGTGATTTTAAAAAACTGTCTGTAATAAAGCTGATTTCTCTGGGAGAACGTGTCCATGAAAATCCTGGCAGTGATGGAATCAATAAAAACTTCCGCAGATATGGTTTTCTGTTTACAAAACAAGGTTATAGGGGTCTATTTAAAAAGCAGCGGATGCTGCCTCCGACCCACTCCACTTCAATTCCGGCTTAAGCGGAAGTTAAGAAGCAGCAGTTCTAAGACCGCAGCAATCCACCCAATCAAATACGATCAGGCTGATTGACACCCCCTGCTAGTGGCCGATTGGCCGCGAATCTGCAGGGGGTGGTATTGCACCAGCATTTCACAAGAACTGCTCGTACAATGATAAATGGCGACAGCATATGCTGTCAGCATTTATCGATGTGTGGTGGACATGATCTGCTATATCGGATCATGTCCATCCGCACATTAATAAATGGACCCCATAGTTTTGAGTCATATATTTTAGTGGAGGTTTGGGTTTTGGGTGGGAGGGTTTAAGTGTGCATGGAATGTGGGTGTGGCATTTGATATGGGTCTCTAGGATTCACCACACTACAGCAGATGGGTGAGGTTGGTAGTTGTTGTGAGGACCAGTTTTGGCAAGTAAAAGTTGAGAATTGTTGATAAAGAATTGTGGATATATGAGACAAATATCAATTTAAAACATTAACAATAGTTTTGCGACATGATATTGCTAGATGCTGAAAATAGGAACTAAAATACTAAGGGCTCGATTATGAGTGGCATGTTAACAGTTGTACACAAGTGAAAGGGGGCTTATTGTGGCTCTTTGCACACATCGGAAGTAACATGCGTATTACAGGTTGAAATTAAACGCTTTCCCTCGAGTGAGATTGAATTTAGCTCTTATCTGGATAGCGTAATTTTTGGTTAACTGTTACTAAAAAGTTGCACAAAACACATTCAAAATACATTCAAAAGTGCATTTACACTCATAATAACACTGTCTGATAGAAATTTTTAAAAAAAAATGCATAAGGTCTCAGGTGTTAGAAAAAAAAGGGCTGCAAAGGGCTTTAACATAAAGATACATACATATACATGTCTAAATATGTATATTTATATATATATATATATATATATATATATATAAATATATATATATATATATATATAAATATATATGTGTGTTTATATGTATGTACATATGTATTGATGTATTTTATGTGTATATATGTATTTACAGATAGTGCATAAAAAAATGATACGGACCACCAGCAAGGGTCTAAAATCTTCAATACTTTATTTCAAACTTGTTTAAAAACAGTAACACACAGTGGGTAAAATACAGAGTGTCAGCAGAGCACAGCTGACGCGTTTCGGCTGAGAGCTGTTGTCAAAAGCTGATAACACAAAGGAACCTAAAACCACCTTTTAAAGGTACAGACTAACTCCTATTAGTTAACGTTAATTAACAATTTAGATGCCCGCAGGTACGATTTTGCTTAAGGCAATAGTGACATAGACCTTTGCAGACTATTTTCTTACTAAATAATATATGCTAATATTTCTTTTGTACTTGGAGTATATCAAGAAAGTATATTGGTTACAATTTATGCATTTTGTATATTTCAGTATGTATTGGGTTACATCCTAATAATAATAATATATTCAGTACATGTCCTAACTATTTCTCCCAAACCAGTGTTCCCCCATAAATGGCTGGATTGGATATACAATTTACAGTTTATGCATTTTATACATTTCAGTAAAGTTTGGGTTACATCTGAATAATAGTGCATTCAATACATGTCCTACATTTAAAAGTGCAGTTACACTCATAATAACAATGTCTGATAACAATTATTTTTAAAAAAATGCATTAAAAAGTGCTGCAAAGGGCTTTAACATAGAGATACATACATATACATGTCTAAATATGTATATGTATATATATATATATATATATATATATATATATATATATATATATATATATATATATATATATATATATATATATATTTATATATATATATATATTTATATATATATATATATATATCTGTGTGTGTTTATATGTATGCACATATGTATTGATGTATTTTTATGTGTATATATGTATTGTATATATGTATTTACAGACATATAAACACATAAATACATATTTATACATATATAGCCATGTATATAAGTGAATTGGAGCCCTTTGGAGTCAACTAGCTTAAAACAAAATTATATTTATGCAATATTCATATTTAAAAAAGTGTTTAACTGTATTTGTACTGTGAATATTTCACAGGTCAGAGGAAGGACGCTGCTGGTCCCGAAACGTCACACAATAAAGTTTGAATTTGTCACTGATGTCTACAGTCCAGTGAGTGCTTTTATCTTGGAAATTTTTATATATATATGGATAAATGAAGGACGCACTCACCGGGTCTTAAAGAACCAGTATTTAATAATACAGAATTAGGTGACGTTTCGGGGTGATTAGCCCTGTCCTCAGACCTTTACATAACCATATAACAGACTCCTATAAATATACTAACTTACATACCCTCCACCAACACCTGCTATCAACCGGAACTGCCCATGGCATCCTGTTCGCACCACTGTGCAGGTCCGACGGTTGCCATGGCAACTGGAAGTCACGTTCTGTTAGAAACAAATGCAAAAATGGACAGACATTAGCAGATCATACCACTCAGTATACTTGCTTGTAAAGGCATATATAGCATGTAATTTCAACACCAGCCAAGGATTACCGTGGTACAAATGAACAGGAAATTGTAATAGGAGTAATATTCACCACAACACATTATGTTAAATGTACCAATAAATATTCCTGAACAGAAATACGAATACTATAGTACCTTCCAATAAAATTATCACTACGTAGAACAATGAACTTTTTTAATAGTACTATTGTCTGATTTAGGTAACTATCTAAAATGCTAGTGTACTACCAAGTGTGAGCAATATTAAAGGAAACAGTGCCAATCTAAATTAGCATTCAAGCCCTTGGGAGCAAGGGTATTTAAAGTGAATATCCATTTGGACTTCTTCTGCAAAAGAAGCTTGGCCCTGCCTCCCCCTCTATTTAATCTCGGGACATGGTTAAAAATAATATATCTAAGGTCAGCAACCGCATGGCCAGTCAACGCAAAGTGTCTGGCAACTGGCTGGTCAGATTCCTTTTTACGAATTGCCATCCTAATAGCTGCACAATGATTGGCCATGTGGGTGCGTAGGTTATCAACCGTTTTCCCTTCATAAAACAGACCACAGAGACAGTGTAATAAGTACACAATGAATTCTGTGGTACATGTAACCCTGTGTCTAATAGTATATCTCTTATTAGTATGTTTATGCACAAATGTTTTGGTGTTGCTAAGACAATTACATGTTGTGCATCCAAGACACCTGTAACATCCTCATTTAGGGGGATTTAGCCATGTGGTATTCTTATAGCTCTCCACTGGATCCACTTTAACCAAAGTGTCCCGTATAGATAGTTTTCTATCAGAATATCATCGTAAGATGTACATACCTAGAGGATTTAGGGTGAAAAAATATACCAACGATTGGTAGGAATTATGCTGCGAATAGTGTTCGCTAGATTTAATCCTATTAGTGATTGAAGAGGTAAGAACACTTATGCATACTGCTGAAATGGAGGTGAATAAATTTGAAGAATTACTTAAGGCTGTCTTGGAGTCTGACAAGGACAAGAATTGGCTGACTAAATTAGAACAACAAGTCCAGCAATATCAACAAGAGTTAACCACATTCAAGAATAGAAAATGGGATATTGTTACAATGGACTATAAAGATAAAAGGGTTTATTGTTGGCTACTCAGCCCTGAAGAGAGAAGGGGACTGGCTGATGCACGGCCACATAGGCCATGCTATCACAAACCCTGGAATTTAACAACTGTTGATTCCTCTGGAAACAGCTCAGGGTCTGATGGGACTACAGTATCCTTTTCAGATACATCTAATAGTACTGAGGGCGTTGTAACTTGATAAAAAAAACTCAAGGGGCACAGGCCACACATCAGGAGGTGGGGGGGAATCAAGAGGAAGATCCCCAGACAATGCAGGTTTTGACTGAGGATATAGTTATAAATCTAAGCTCCTATTGCCTGACCCCTACAGAGTCAAGGGTTCTCAATAAGGGTCTTTCTTTTATTCCCACTGATTACAACGATCCATTTACAACATATTTGGACACTCAGAAATTTGAGAGATTCTCAGACTTAGAGAACATTTTGGCAATACCAACTTGGAAGTCCCCAAATTTAGAGCCAAAGGGCGATATGACCCAACAAGTTCTAACCCAAGTATAAAAACCTATAGTAGGCTCGCCAAAAACAGCAGTTATGAAGCAACGGTCTAAAGACCACTGTCCATAACCTGTCCGCCTGCTCTGAGAAGGCGGACAGACATCGCCGCAATTCAACCCGATCGAGTACAATCGGGTTGATTGACACCCCCTGCTAGCGGCTGATTGGCCGCGATTCTGCAGGGGGCGGCGTTGCACCAGCAGCTCTTGTGAGCAGGTGGTACAATGCTGAATACGGAGAGCGTATTGCTCTCCATATTCAGCGAGGTCTGGCGGACCTGATCCGCACTGTCGGATCAGGTCCGCCAGACTTTGTTAAATAGAGGCCATTGGCTGACGGTCTGATTCATTCCCAATTACTGGCCTATCTGATGGTACAGTTCCCCTGCACTCCAGTGTTTTATACACTGCCCTAAGTGCATAAACATGCCACCTTGCCCCTGGGAAGGCCTATAGTATCACCTATTGGCTCTTTGTTACAGCCTATAGCTACTTTTCTGGATTCCCTGTTGCAACCCATGGTTCAGAATATTCCTTCCTTTTTACTTGATTCTATGGCTCTAATAAAGGATCTAAAAAACCTCAACACACTAAAGGGGACTGAGTTGCTGGTTACCCTGGACGTAGTCAGCCTTTACACGGTGATACCACATAACCAAGGTTTGGAAGTCATATGGAATCATGTGTAGGTACCCTTATATAGGTCCGGACATGGAATGGATCTTGGAGCTTCTACATTTCTGTCTAACCATGAATTACTTTCGCTTTGAGAGTTTATTCTAGCTTCAACTACTTGGGACTGCGATGGGGTCGAGTGCGGCCCCATCGTATGCCAACTTGTATATGGCAGAATTTGAGCAGTACTATACAAATCTCTTTAAACATCCGAACATAACATTTTTTTGTCAATATATAGACGATTTGTTTATAATAGGGGATAGTCCATTAACAAATCTACAGTTATGGTTTCAACAGCTCAATCAGGTCCTTCCCAATCTTCAATTTAAAAAACAATATAGTGGAGAATCGGTAGACTTCTTGGATCTAAGAATATACAAAAAGGAGAATCAACTACTGTCATATCTCCTAGTTACTACCTTATATCCTTTACTTTAAATCATCTTATTGCAGACCTATGCTGACTGTCTCTTTAAGTTAATTGGCAATTCCATAACCTTTATAAAATTCCTCCTAACCTAAACCTTTTTGCTTGGTATTGTCTCGTTTCCTGAGAACTCAGTGTTAAGCCCCTCCTACTTTTGATTTGAGCTTCATCTCACAACTAGAGTTCCTAGACTAACCTACGCAACCCGTTGCCCACTTCCTGAGCCGACTATCAGCTGTCTCACTCGCTCAGCTGTTTGCATCCTGGAAGTGACGTCACACGCCGACTTTCCCCAGGTTCTAGTGCCGCTCTGAAGCCGCCTCCGGTAAAGATGATTCAGGTCAGATACCCTTAATGCATTCTATGCTGCTAATTTGTGTAAATTTATGCTAGCCACTATATGGTAAATATGTTTTAATCCTCACATATTATCAGCATCATAGCTGGCAACATCCATATTATTTAATTAAATTCTATAATTTGAATATATTGTATTTTGTGATTGGATAAATGTTTAATGTATGTACTGCAATGTTGTTATTATATATTTATTGTAGGTAATCCTAAGTATTTATCAACATTCAGTTAATAAAAAGATATAAACAGGTATATACAACTGATATATATAAACTTGTTGTCTAATGTGAGCTTCTTATCTATATATAAAAACGAATAAAACATTTGTATAATTAGACAGAAATTTAATAACTTGTTAAAAGCATATATAAAATAAAAAGGTACGTCTCCCTTATAACATCGATTTCATCAGAGAAAACAATTGAATAACTGTAGTATATATTTCCGCTATTTGATAATCAGGTACCTGTTATATAGTGTAACAAATGATAATGTCCAGAAATTGGATTAAAAAAACTTAAAGATCCAAACGAGATGACCTCCCCGCTATTGTGGCGGGTGTGTGTTACCGGTCCGTTAGTGAGAGACTGGTATTTAAAAATATGTCATGTGACTTTTCCTACGTCACACTTGTGATCGTAGCTGTTTCAATATAGTTGTAATGTAACCAGTGATCCTTGATATTCTGTCAAGTGCTTATTATGTTGCAATTTTTTTAACTTTAATCTGTATGTGTATCAGAAGGTGTATTCCCCTATTCCGTGTGTAATTAGGGAGTCTTGGGGGAGATTGCAACTTACGCTTGTCTCTTGGCACACCTGATTTCTCTTTTAGTGTGGTCTTTGCGGTCACATTCATTTATATATACTACAGTTATTCAATTGTTTTATCTGATGAAATCGATGTTATAAGGGAGACGTCCCTTTTTATTTTATGTATGCTTTTAACAAGTTATTAAATTTCTGTCTAATTATACAAATGTTTTATTAGTTTTTATATATAGATAAGCTCACATTAGACAACAAGTTTATATATATCAGTTGTATATACCTGTTTATATCTTTTTATTAACTGAATGTTGATAAATACTTAGGATTACCTACAATAAATATATAATAACAACATTGCAGTACATACATTAAACATTTATCCAATCACAAAATACAATATATTCAAATTATAGAATTTAATTAAATACTCTACCCGTGCTAATCTAGCGCTGGACTACATTCACTACATATCAACCACTGTTTTCTTAGAGGGGAATACATTAGTCTAGCAGGGTCAATTCTCCTGCGCCTCATCTTTCTCACTACCAGTTTAACATCCATATTATTACCAACGTCTGGGCTTCACTGCTGTACCGATCTCCCTTAGCCCTATCAGGTTCACTAACAGTTCCTTTCTACCTGTGAGTTCCTCTCATAACCAAGACCGTACATATTGGAATGTTACTTAAGTCACAACCTTGGAACTTACTTGATGTTGTTAAAGTGACCGGTACAACCTCCTGTAACATATGAAAAACGACATATTTAAAGTGACAGACATACTCCATTCCTATACCATTATAACCTTAAAGAGGTCATACTTCCTGAAAACCTTGATCCACTGTATGTTATATGTATTATGTGCATTTATGTATCTAAAGTATAACATGTTAAACTGCTCATGAGTATAAGGTGGCAAGGGAAAACAACTACATTGCAGAACATATGTATTTGTTACACCTAAGCCACAGATGAATTGTCTTACATACACTACATTCATAGTTCCTTAAACTATTCTATATCTGCAGTCGTGATCCACACTTTTAACCTGAAACAAACCCTTTCCACAGGTTGTTCTGATAACTACTGACAACTCTATTCCGAAAAGAAACAGATAGAAACTCCTTATTACAAGCTACCAGTTGCCATCCTCCTGCTCTAAAGAAGGCTCTCCCTATATCACAATTTAAGCGGGTAGTTCGTAACAACAGTGACCCAAAACAAGCAAAGCAACAACTTTTGGAGATGAAGAAGAGGTTTTTACAACGAGGCTATGATGAAGCACATACTGGCATTCAACTGAAAAGATTCTGGGACCTGCAACAAGAGGAGTCACTGTCAACTAAAGTTTGCAGGCCATTGGATAATAGGATGTCTTATCTTACAACTTATATGGTGGACAAGAAGGACTTTCCAGCAGCTTTAAGAAAGAATTGGAACATTGTCAGTACTGATACCACCCTTCCATTTACCAAGATGGGACCTCCAAGAGTGGGTTTCAGAAGGTCCAAACTTATACGGGACACTTTGGTTAAAGTGGATCCAGTGGAGAGCTATAAGAATACCACATGGCTAAATCCCCCTAAATGGGGATGCTACAGGTATCTGGGATGCACAACATGTAATGGTCTTAGCAACACCAAAACATTTGTGAATCCACATACTAATAAGAGATATACTATTAGACACAGGGTTACATGTACCACAGAATTTATTGTGTACTTATTACACTGCCCCTGTGGTCTGTTTTATGTAGGGAAAATGCTCGATAACCTACGCACCCGCATGGCCAATTATCGTGCAGCTATTAGGCTGGCAATTCGTAAAAAGGAATCTGACCATCCGGTTGCCAGACACTTTGCGTTGGCATGGCAACCATCGGACCTGCGCAGTGGTTCGAACAGGACGCCATGGGCAGTTCGGGTTGATTGCAGGTGTTGGTGGAGGGTAAGTAAGTTAGTATATTTATAGGAGTCTGTTATATGGTTATGTAAAGGTCTGAGGATGGGGCTCATCACCCCAAAACGTCACCTAATTCTGTATTATTAATTATTGGTTATTTAAGACCCGGAGAGTGTGTCCTTCATTTACCCATATGTGCATTCTTTGTATGCACCCCGGGCAACCTTCAGGATTTACAGTGCGTGCAGAGCCCTGGGGATTATTCATATATATATATATATATATATATATATATATATATATATATATATATATATATATATATATATATATAAAAATAAATAAATAGAACATATTCTTCTATGTGAGGAACATTGGAATGTGAAATATGAACATTTCATGTTGGGTTAGCGCACTTGAGAAAAGACGTTAGGGTTTGCGCGACTTGGGAGTTTTTTCACACATTTCGTGCTGTATGGACGTCTATGGAAGAATACATTAATGCAGTCACAATATTCAAAATTTGGAATTTTGCACAAGCAAAAACTTTTTACTTTCAACTTGTCATACAAGAGCTACCTGACGGGCGCAAAAATCTTACTTCTAGCGTAATTAACGTGTGAGCGGGTGCACAAACTACTGCTCCACTCGTAATGTAGCTCTGAGTCAAATATGACTTCTGGACAGAAACCTTGAGTAGCATATTAAATGCTGGCATGTTCAACATGAGAATGTTCCAGGAGAAAGACTGAAAAATAATTTTATGAAAGCTAGGATTGAGATAGCTGTTTGAAGAAGAAATTTCAGAGAAACAGCTAAAAGTTATGCAATATGTCTAAGTCCTATTAAAGGTTTGCCAGTCATAAATACTATCCAACAGAGAATAATTTACCCACATACAAAAATAAACTAGATAAGCCAAGAGGCTGGGAGTTGGAGGAATCCATCAGAAAAAGAGGCAATTTATCAGTTGCAGGAAAATGCACCTAAGCTCATCGGCTCTCTCGGCTCGGTTCTATTTTTCTTAAACTTTTGTTTGTATGTAATTCATAGTAAGGAAAAAATCCAAGTGAAAGATTTCCACTGCTTGGTTTATTGTATTTTGGCTTGTAGGATGGGCTAACATGTAAGCCATTTTCAATTTCCAAGTCCTCACAATCTGTAGGTTGAACACCATTTTCAACACTTGGCTTGACTTTGGGCCATGTTTACTCCTCACATAACGCTTGCCTCCCACAAATCTTTTTCCAGTCCTCCCAAAAACACATTTTTAGTCAAGTACTCTTTAAAGCACTATTTTCCATTATTAAATATCTCCAGATGGCTTAGTGGAAAGTCATCAGGTAATGAAAGTGTGTTTGTGTTTACCCACTTCTCCCTACTTCCATACTGCCACAATAACCCCACTAAATAATTTACTTCTGCATTCTAGAACAGGCTATCACAATAGCATATGTAACTAAATAACTTCATATCTGCCTGAGCAGCCCACCAAAATCACCCCACCCAAATAACCTTCCAACATAATAGCCTATTTAATAAGTTAATAAAAAAAATATTTCTAAGTTTACTACAAAGTTGCGAATACCCTACTACATTAAATTCTGACTAACCTGCAGCAACCACCTATCTTGTTGAAGCCTTAAATGCTGCACCCACACACCATGACATCACAACCACGAATAATTGCCTTTTTCCTGCAACCTCCAAATCCAAATAGTGTCCCAACACTAATCTTGATATATACAAGGTATATAACACCTTCTGAGAACTAATACATATATAGCAGGCTAGGTAGTCATGAGGGCTGTTGTACCCCACTACATTAGTACTGCCCCTCAGGTAAACTTTTAAGAGTGCAAAAACACACAACTGTGTGTCTTACTTTCTCTGCCCATCTCTCTCCCTGGATACACACCATTCTCTAGGTTCATTCTTACTGTCCCTCTTTTTCTCACATAATACAGTTTTGGGAGTGTACTTTGGTCCTGTCCCACTGGCCTTAACTGATAAGCACTCTTTTTAATTTTTTCTATTGTGATAGAAAAAAAGTAGCTTGTAGGGTCATTTTGATGTTGCCTAGCAAATGGTTACAGAGCCAATGCTTGATGAAGAAGGCATGTGATATTATAAATCAGCGCACATCGTATGAATTAAAAAAAACCCATAAGGCATAAAGAATATGCATGGAAATAGACTGTATGTGTGTGTGTGTGTGTACTTAAATTTATTTAAATTACTATATAATTTTATACAATTATATAGAACTACATGAAGAACTCCACAACGTCCTCACCATTTGCTTATGTAACTCTTAGCTGAGCGCACCATCTATTTAGCGCTCAATAAATATTCAGCATGAAATTTACTGTCCCCCCTCCCATTGAAGTCAATTTGTTAGGGATTTAGAGCACCTGGGGTATCTGCACTATTCAGATGTTCCCTAGACTATACAATAAAAGAAAAAACTTTGTATTTGAAATATTGAACACAACTATAGAAGCACTATTGATTGCATTTGATTGATACAAAGGGGCATATTTGTCAAGCTCCATATTGAAACAGAAGTTATCAAGAGGTTATGAAGCAGCGGTCTAAAGACTGCTGCTCCATAACTTGTCCGCCTGCTCTGAGGCTGCGGACAGAAATCAACCCGATCGAATTCAATCGGGTTGATTGACACCCCCTGCTAGAGGCGCAAATCTGCAGGGGTCGGCATTGCACCAGCAGTTCACAAGAACTGCTGGTGCAATGATAAATGCCGACAGTGTATGCTGTCGGCATTTATTGATGGGTAGCGATGTGCAGCGGACATGATACGTTACTTCATATCATGTCCACTCGCACATTGTTAAATATGCCCCAAAGGCACAATGGGGTTGATCACAATCCTTTAAAAAGGATCTCAAATGTTTGGATGAGCTGAAAATGTCTTGGCTGCACAAGTCTAATATACAGTACTATTCCAACATCATCTATCCTACAGTACATGATCAGAAATAGAGGGGCTAACCTCAAAATGGAATTACATAAAAAAACATGGCTTCAGTATTTTCTGTTACAAACCCCCTACGAGAGTTTGGATGCTTAATAATAAATTATACCATTTAAAAAAAAAAAAAAAATTAAAAGGAAAAAATATAAATGTTTCCATATTTTTTTTTAAAGAGTTATTGTTTCTCTATTTTCTTATTTTGAAAATACTAAAGAAATTCAGGAGGTTTTGCCAGACAGAAGTGTTTTACAATGAGGGGTCTATAACTTAAAATGCACAATGGAATAACATTTAAGAAACTAATGTGTCATCAGCGTTTCTTGTTGCCTACCCCCTGAAGGAGTTTGGATTCTTTAAAATTAAAAATGATCTTTCCAAAAAAATATGGAAATACATGTCCATTATTTGTGTAAAGAGCTATTGTTTCTGTATTTTCCTCAGTTTGAAAATGTTGCCAGACAGAAGGGTTTTAAAAATTGAAGTTACAGTTCATCTGAGCATCTTCCAACTTATTTCACAATATGCCAATCTGGAACTTAACAGGAGAAAATACGTCTGTTTTATACAATTCCATGTTTACATGTGAAATGGTGCAAATCCCAAAACCGTTATTATTTTGCTTATTATAAGACAAATGTTCTACTACCAAAATTGCTATCTTGTATTTAAATAATAAATGGGCTTTAGGAAGCTGGATAATATAATATCAAACTAATTCATTTTATTTTGGCAGTGCAATCATCTATAGTTCTCCTTTTGGGAAAAATGTGCTGAAATTGGACATTTCTGAGATTTTAACAATATAATTATAATAATAATACATTATTTATAAATATAATAATACACGTTGCCAGTCTTTGGTGATCAGAATATATATATACATGAAATAGGTACTTTTACAAATTGAGGATAGTGAAGGAGGGAGATACCTTTGTATGATACATATGTGGCAAAACCTTTTTTTGCCTGACTAGGAGAAACCTTTGTCCACTAGTCTACTAACATTTTTATGAACCAGTAAGATCATATATATGAAACATATATTAAGAGCAGCTGTTTCATGCTTTATAAACACATATTCATCTCTGGAATGTGTTAGAGGAAAAGGGCTCTATTGAGAATTCAGAAAACTGGTTGTTTTAAGTGGTTATGCTTTACTTTTGGATTAACTCTTTGACTAATTTTTACCATACTTGTTCTACTGAAATACTTTCTTTATTGACAGCCTAAGAATGAAACCACAAGTCATTCCAATCAAAAAGCTTTCTTTCATTGCAACTACATTGTATGAATCTCAACCCATTTTGGAGTCGCATATATTGTTATCAAACTGATCACAATCTTGAGTCAAATGCAATTCAATACTACCGCAATATTTAATCCCCATTGTCCCACACAACAGCGCTGTTAATAACCAGCTGTTGATCACCTTTGGCTATTGCATTTAATGGGCTGTATGTACTAACCAATAGGTGCTGCTTTAGAGCCCTTGTGGGGCAAGATTGCTAATATGTGGTGGCAGAGATAAAACATCTTAAAGACGTTAATTTGAAATGATTTTCAGGCCCAGTCCAATCATGCAAGAGCAAGAGGTGACATTGCACAAGAAAGTCACAAGTCAGGAACCTTTTCCATCAGCTGTGTAGTACATGGTGCCTAATGTGTTGTTGGCAATATTTAGTCGCTAACTTGTAGTAAGGTGGATCATGATTGCCAAAGTTGATGCTTTACATACATTGTATGAGTGACATTTTTGATATCCGATCCAATATTTTTTCAATAGCAGGATGGTGTTATTGTTTGCATTGTGATCATTCTGTTGTCAAAGGAGGCAAAGAATTGTCTCACCAATCACTATCCAATTTCTCTATACCTTTCATCTGGTTTTAATAACCATTTTTTTTTTACCATTTTAAATGCCTAAAGGCACTTGAGGTCCCAAAATGTATTCCAGGAATCATTCTAATATGAAAAGGCCACATTTGTACATATTGTATGTATTTGGAAATTAACATATGTATACTGTATGTATTGAGTATGTCATATCCTGTACAAATAAGGGTATCCTCAGGAAAAGTGAGTTTAGGACCCCAACATCTAGACATATTGTATAGCAAACACTTACTCTAAATGTTTGTTTCAAATTCACACTCACATTGTCGTGATTGTCACTTTCAGTACAGGAGTTTTCTGGCTTTCAAACAGGATTGAGCCTTAGGGGCATATTTATCAAGCTTGATGCCCCGTGTTTCCGGCGAGCCTTCGGGCTCGCCAGAAACAGAAGTTATAAAAAAGCGGTCTAAAGACCGCTGCTCCATAACCTGTCCGCCTGCTCTGAGGCCGCGGACAGAAATCGCCAGAAATCAACCCGATGGAATACGATTGGCCACAAATCTGCAGGGGGCGGCATTGCACCAGTAGTTCACAAGAACTGCTGGTGCAATGATAAATGCCGAAAGCATTTGCTGTCAGCATTTATTGATGTGCAGCGAACATGATCCGCTATATCAATCACAATCATAAATATGACCCTTAGTGTCTGTGATTTCAAATAGGAACCGTACCTTCGTTACTGGGCTTTCAAATGGGATCATGCCTTTGTGACCTCAAAGGCAAAACATGTTGACAACAGTGCAGTGTTCAGTTTTTCTAGCTACATAATTGAAATCCCGGCCATGAAGAGGCAATCCTGTTTGAAAACCTGGTCATGATAGTGCATTTGCTTTTGAAAACCCAGTTAGAAAGGAGTGGTTCCTTTTGACATTATTGTCATGAAGTGTGTTCCCATTTGCACAACATTTTTGCGGCTACAATATTGCTATGGAGTGGTTTCATGGTTTACACTACGAGAAGTATTAAAATCCTGTTTTAGAAGATGAAATAAGTTGCAGACACCTCCTTATAATAGAAACTCATAGTGGTCTTCCTGATTTAAAGGGACATGAAACCCACATTATTTCTTTCATAATTTAGAAAGAGAATGCAATTTTAAACAACTTTCCAATGTACTTATATTATCTAATTTGCTTAATTCTCGTGATATCCTTTGTTGAAAAGTATATCTAAATAAGCTGTTGATTGGTGGCTGCACATACATGCCTTGTGCGATTGGCTCACCCATGTGCATTGCTATTTCTTCAACAAAGGATATCTAAATAATGAAGCAGTTTAGATAATATAAGCAAATTGGAATGTTGTTTGAAATTGTATTCTCTATCTGAATCATGAAAGACAAATTTTGGGTTTCATGCCCCTTTAAAAAATTGCTTGCCAAACCAGAAAATGTATAAATACTTTTAAAATATTAACAGTGTCAGTGTAACAATTGATCAAATATGCCCCGTATAACCATCATTTCCCTTACACTGAACAAAGGGTTTACCTTAAGAGGTATAAAAGGACATTGTATATGTCGGATTTGTTTGGATTCCCAGTTTTGATCCTGATAATAAGTGCTTAAAAACGGAAAACACACGTTTTCGGGAACTTTTCCATTTAAATCTCATTTGTGGCTGTTGGTTTTTAGCAACCAAATTAATTGTGATTTTGTTCACCCGAAAAACACACTTCCAATATGGGCCACAACTAAAATTGAGTTATTGGGAGCCAATATCAGAAAGATTCTGATCAACCACATATAGTTTTATATTCTCTTTACTTGGTAGTCTCAATAGAATGGCATGGAAAGTAGAGTTATTTCACTCCATTTATGCTTGACTACAGAATAATTATTGTATATGAATTATTTACAAAACAATGTGCATATCCTTATATTTGTGTTTTATAGTCCCTATGTTTCTTTATGGGTACATAGAAATGTGAAATTGTTACACTTAAATGAGCATTTTTATTATTTCAGAAAGATGATCCTGATGATTGCCCCATCGAACTGAGCAAAGTTCAGAGCGTAAAGGCTGTGGCCAAGAAACGTAAGGATCGTAGTCTGCCCCGTGCATTTGAGATCTTCACAGACAGTAAGACATACGTCTTCAAGGCAAAGGATGAAAAGAATGCAGAAGAATGGCTACAATGCATCAGTGTAGCTGTTGCACAAGCAAAAGAGAGAGAAAGCCGGGAGTCTACAACATACTTATAGTATTCTGTAACATTTCACCTGTGTTCTAAAATGATTCCATAGTATCCAGAAAACTCACTGTTTTTTTGTGGTAAAGAGATCATACCTGGAAGACCAAAAATTATAGCTGTAGATACCAAAAAATATTAAGCCTAAAATATATACATCAACCTCAATGAGGGCCATCTTAATATACCGACAGAATCATGATACTGAGAACTAATATTTTTATTTTGGGGTGTTGATTGTATTATTCTACACACTGTTACAAATTCTCGCCCTAGTTAACATCACCTCAAAATAAAAAATGTTTTTTTTTAAAAAATAAACTATTATAATTGTATGGTTTCTAATAGCCTGGATAGTTATAAAAACACATACAACAATTGTCTTGAAAAAGTAGAAAATCCCTGAGGATAAAATTTAGAGTTCCAACTTATGTTCATTTGTAGTTTCAATTTGCTTGGAAATTGTTGAATGTATTTTTAAAGATTATAAAAAGGAAGCTGAAGTTAGGAAATCTACTATAGCTTTGCTGTTTAAGGTCCATAGCTACAAATCTGTTGTCAATAAGGTATTTCAGAAAGAGACTGTCACTGCCACATTTAGAGATATTAATCTCTTCAATATTGCTGACTCCCACCTTGAAAATATACAGCCAGCTATGCTACAAAACTTTTAAATGCCACATTTTTAGTGACCCATATGGACAGGAAAATATCACTACTGTTTACTGGTCAATGCAAAAATTAATAGTCAGGAGAGAAAAATTTGTACTTGTACACTCAATGTTAAAGATATACTATATCCTAATTTCTTAATTTAATGAAATTTCCAGTCCTGGAAATGTGAAAGGAATTGGTAAGAGTGTGTACACAAAACTCAAAAATTGTTTGAGGTTATAGGTATTAACTACCTGTTGTTGTGTAGAGATATGTGGTGCAGTTGGGTTATGGATTTATATTAACAAAATGCTTTTTAACAAAGAATCTACTCTTTGCATCTAGGCAGCAGAGCCTTGACCCTTAAGAGCCAGTCATTGAATAATGGTCCAAACTTTGATTTATGACCTTTTTAAAGAGAAACTTTGGCTTTGGGTACATTGTCATATTACTGGATGTAATGGTTTCTTCTTCTAGCAAGTACATTGTCATATTACTGTATGTAATGGTTTCTTTTTCTAGCAAGAAGAAAGCAAAGCAAGTTCAATTGGATTATGTTTTTTAAATGAGACACAGTTACAATCAGCAGCAGAAAAAACTTAAAATTATGCCTACCTGATCATTTTCATTTCTTCTGACAGGAAGACTCCACAGCTGCATTCATTACTTCTGGGAATACAGAACATGGCCACCAGGAGGAGACAAAGACACCCCAGCCAAAGGCTTAAATACCTCCCCCACTTCCCTCATCCCCCAGTCATTCTGCCGAGGGAACAAGGAACAATAGGAGAGATATCAGGGTGAAAAGGGTGCCAGAAGAAACAAAAAATATGGCCGCCCCTTATGATAAAACACGGGCGGGGAGCTGTGGACTCTTCCCGTCAGAAGAAAAGAAAATTATCAGGTAAGCATAATTTAATTTTTCTTCTTAAACGGGAAGAGTCAACAGCTGCATTTATTACTTTTGGGAAAACAATACCCAAGCTATAGAGGACACTGAATGCAAAATGGGCGGGTACGAAAGGCGGCCCCTCTGACGGCACCACAGCCTACAACACCCAAAACTCCCGACAGGTAAAATCTGCTTCACTAGAAGCCTAAGGACAAAAAGAAAAAGGCAGAGATAACTGCCTATCAGTTAAATCCAGCAAGGCCCTTGCTAGAGACCATTCAGGTTATTAGACTCAACCGAGCCAAAAGCCTCTGAGGAGATAAAGTCCCGTAGGCACGCAGCCCACAAAATTAAACTCCCCCTGATCAGAAGAAAGGGGAAATATCCACATTCCCCCAGTGGGGAAGAAAGAGACACGGATAAATAAGTCCGAAAGGACCCTCAGAACCCAAAGGGACTAGGACCAAGAAAAGGTAACTCCACGAGAGTGAACCAGGATGAACAGGGCACCTATGAAAAGACCCTGCCGACCCAGCAGCAAGAGAGGACTTGTAAATCCCCAGCTACATGAAACAAAGGACCAATTAGTGTCCTGAGAATTTAAAAGGGGGGAAGAAGAATCACTTTCCTAGGCAGAGTGCTCACTTGCATTTAGAATAGAGCAACCAAAGACAAACTGTCCCCGGGAGCTGCTGAAAAACCAGCATCAGATATTTGAAAATATGCTCCTCCAAGCCATAGGCGTCCTGCTGCAAACAAGGACTTAGCGACCAGAGGTCGTCACCCTACCACACAGGACCTTCTTCAGAAGAAGAACTCTGAAAGTGCAGGACAGCACCTACCCGAAAAGTGGCAGGAAGGAAAGAACAGAACCCAGACACCGGTAGAGAGAAATCTACTTGCCGAGGAGGGATCCCCCGCAAAGCTTCTCACTTAAGGAAGGCTCACCATAACTATGATAGGCGGTTAAGATCAACAGATCAGACAAATCTTTAACTCTCGCTTCAGCAACGAACCCAGCACCAAAGTGACTGATAATGGCCAAAAGACATAGGGAAATAAAGTTACCCCGGTAGGCAGGACCTGCAGGAAGGAAAAGGGAGGGAACCAGTCCCCCCAAAGACCTTGGGTTCCATAACCCAGACACAGCTTCCTTCCTGAAGATGAAAGGTACTCCCAAAATGAGACCCTCACATGGACTACAGTTAAGGTATGACACAGAAATCCATCCCGTCACACTGACATCCCGCATGCAAGGCAGGGGGACCAACCCCACTGAACAGAGTAATAAAAAATACCTCCAAGCCCAGGCAGATACTATGGAATGTCAAATTCACCCCTAAAGGGAGGGAAAGCGAAGCTAGAATTTAACAGCTTGCTAGCACACAATCAAGGTGCAATTAAGTGCAGTTGACTTCAAACTGCAAACCTTCCTCTCGCTAAACAGCTAGGTTAAATCATCAGGCTACAACAGCGGGGCTGGAGCAAGCTGTAGACGAGCTCAAAAAGTCAAGATACCGAAGGAAATCATCCGGCCACTAAGACCAGCCCGGTAAGATTTCTAAATCTCTCTGCGCAAGAGAAAAGAATACGCCTGTAGGAACAGAAGACGTTCCCGAACCGGTAGACTAGGCCGGGTAGTCTGAATACAAACCCCCAAAATTCCAGTCAAAGACAGGACAAACTCGGAGCCGGCTGAAAAATTTAGTAAACCCTAAAGGAACCACTAGGTTACCCCATCCAGAGTAGACTTTGCACCACAGGCGATGCAACCACAGTCATAGCCAAGACACCTTGGACACTCTGAAGAGACACCAAGAGTAATAAACTCCTCAACCGAGAGAGCAATTCACCACCCAGCCAAGTCAGCCAGTTACACCGGCACCACATGGATGATATAGTCCATAAGGAACAGAAATAGCGCCCCCTCGGGACCAGCCTGCTGCATGGGGCACTCCAACTGAACCAGGCCACAGAAAATTTGAGACCCCATGAGGACTCGATAAAGGATTTAAAGACATAACAATGTACTAACACCTTAACATGAGACTTCCACGGAAGTGCTCAAGTGATCACAAAATCGCTAGTATCAAATTCCAGAGAAGAATATTTCCCAATGGAGAAATCATAACAGACATGAGCTTCTTAAAAAATAAATAAAATACATCCTAACCAAATCAAATAAAAGAAGGGCAGCACCCGCAGGTTACTGCCCAAGAAAATTAGGATACACCAACAGGACTAGCCAATCAGAGAACCCATTCTTCCAAAGCTCAGAACTGATATAAAATACCCCAAAAATAAATTAAAATTGAAGAGGACCAGGAGATTAACTTCATCCCCACACGTCTAACCCAGCTTGTTGTCTGGAACAGAAGACCGAGGATCCCTTAACCTATTAGTACTGGGATCTTCCAGCACCTCCAAAACATGCTGTAGCATGACATGATGGCGCGCAAGTCTATAACGAACAGCAAGACTTAACTCCGCCGGGGCAACTGACGACCCGACCCAGAGGGTTGAGCCCCTGAAGCTTCAGAGGAAACCGCTTACCCAGATGGCTGATCTGACCCAGACGAGCCCGGTTAGCATAACACGGACAGTATCTTAGCAACACCTCCTCTGGAAGATGTAAATGTGCCAGGGCCATAAATATGGTAATGCGGAACTGTGCTGTAACCTCTGGAGGAAACAAGCCGCCGTCCGGAGAAGGGGTAACAGCATTAGAGACACCTGCTTGCGTAGTTAAAGGAGGTTCTAGGGGACAGCCACATGGGATATGGGATCCCCATGGGCGGATGGCTTGGCGGAATCTAAGCTCCCTGTATCGGGAGAAGAGAGCACTCTAGAGCAGCATTCTGAACATAACTGATGGGCATGGATTACCCGGGCCATTTCATACTCTTCACAAGAAGTAGAATCTGAATCAGAGACATCCGTCTCCAAAAAGTCAGAATCCTCCATAACTTGGTATATAAAAATTATGGACAGAAAAAAAAAAATGGCACCTTACACCCCAATGGCTGGGGCACTCACCACCTCCTGAGATCCAGACAGCTAGTGAAACGGACACTCTCCGTTGCCATGCGGTCAGGAATACGGAAATGGAGCACAGAAGCGTGACCACGCCTCGTCACAAGGTGCACCGTGCAGGCCATAGAAAAGCACACCAAGGCCTACAAGGGTTGCGCAGCCTCATAAGAAAAGGCTGTTATGTTCCAATCTAGCCACAAGCCCAAGTTACACTACACATTAGCAGACAGAATCACATAAACATGATTAAAGTCCCCCCTGTTCAATAATCCCCCTCAGGAGATATTAATCCTTGATTCCTTATAAAGATAAAGGAGTCCCACTGAGACCTTGACTTCTTGGTTTACATTACTTTATTCACATCATCGAAGTAAAATGAAACGATCTTACCGGAATCAATGCCGTGGAACAGGAACATGGCCCTTCAAGTGTGACAGATAGTAGTCTCGCTTCTGACATGGACTTGAGAGAAGAAAGCAGGCAACAAAACTCATCAACGCTGATTGCTAAGGAGCTGTTTTCTGGTTTCGCAGAAAGACTCTCCCTGCATCTCCACACTCTAACATTTATCCATGGTCTCACTGAGAAACTGACAGGATTACTTAAAACTCCAGTCCCATTTCAAAGAGTACTACCCTGCCAACCTCCTGTGACGAAAGGCAAAGAATGACTGGGGGATGAGGGAAGTGAGGGAGGTATTTAAGCCTTTGGCTGGGGTTTCTTTGCCTCCTCCTTTTGGCCAGGTTCTGAATTCCCAAAAGTAATGAATGCAGCTGTGGACTCTTCCCGTTTAAGAAGAAAACCAGGATTAGTACCCTGCCCTGGAGAAAATGTAAGTCTTACAGGGAGTAGCTACATTAACATTACATATAAATTTGTTTTCAATGATGATGGGAAGAGATTTTCTGCAAACAATTCTGGATCTAGGGGCTGAATTATCATTGTCTGGGGACATTATACGCTGAATGCCCACAGCATACACTGTCGGCGTTTAACTTTGCACAAGCAGTTCTAGTGAGCAGTTAAGGAGCAGCGGTCTTAAGACCTCTGCTTCATAACTGCTGTTTCCAGCGAGCCTCAAGGCTCGCGTGGAAACAGGGGCATCAGGGGCCGTTCGGCCCTTTACTAATCGCCCTCCTAGTGTCTAACCTTTTCTCCAACCACTTTAAAATTTGTAGAAAATAAATAAGTATCTTGATAGTTCTGAACATTACAGTGCACAAACATTTTGTTAAAGGGACATTAAACTCCAATTTCTTTCTTTTATGATTCAGATAGAGCATACGATTTTAAACAACTTTTTAATTTACTTTTGATTATCCAACTTTCTTCGTTTTCTTTTTATACTTAGTTTGCAAGCGTCTGTAGCCCTATATGGCAGCAGTTCTGGAACAATGTTATACATTTTCAAGAGCACTAGATGGTAGGACTATTTCCTGTCATATAGTGCTCCAGAACTGTGCTCACTACGTATCTAGATATCTCTTTAACAAAGAATAACTAGAAAACAAAGCACATTCTATTATAATCATTTTTAAAAGTGTATTCTTTATCTGGATCATGAAAGAAAAAAATTGGGTTTCGTGTCCTTTTATGACTGACTTTTTTTTGTGTATTGCTTCTAAATATGTAGAATGGCTTATATATATGAGTATATCTCCAACATTAGAACAGTTTCTCTTTTGTGAACCTTTTAATTTATCGTCTTGCTATTAGATATGTGCAGTCAGTAGTTTTGGATACCTCTAAATGCAAAAGAAGGCAGACTCTCGTACCGTTTGGCTATTTTCGGAGTCAAATGTTTTGTGAAACTGCAACACACTAGGATCTGGATTTCCACAGATCTTAGTGTGTTTCAGTTTCACAAGAATAAATTCAGCTCTGAAAATAGGTGATGCCTTCTTCCACATTTGGAGGTTTTAAAAAACCTATGCATGTACATATCTACTTGCTATACAGGCTGGCAATAATATGAGTGTCTATCCGTGGCACTTATTTACGTTGAGTTCTGTCCCATTCATTCTTGTCATGAAAAATAGTGAACTCTAGTGCAATTGAACCACCGAAGAATAGATTTATGTTAGATCCTTTTCATCTTGGTTAACACTAAGGGCGATATTTATCAAAGCATCGATCTTGGTGCACTCGCCAGCGTCTATACGCTCGCCAGACATCGCTGCCGCGGATCTGCATGCAATGCCCTTATTTATAAAAAAACTGTCAAAAACACGCGTCAAGTACGGCGCGATGAGCATCGGTCTATTGTTAACTAACAGTCATCAATGTTGCGGTTATTCTGTTTTTTCCCAACTTCATTTATACCATTTCATTACTGGCCATGAACAAGCACATTTCTCTAAAGCTAACCTTTTATTTTTCATCTGTTAATGCCCAAGAAATAGCTAGATTTATACCTCAACAAACAATATCTCATAGAAAGTTATTCTTATATTTATTTGTTATACAAAATCTGTTATATGATACTTTCACATAAATTAATGTGTATTTGTATTTCTAGAAGTCGATATGCTTTTATCTCATGTTTTTTTTTATAAATGATTATTAATGCTAGAATTTGTACATATACCTTTGCACATACTTGTATGTGTATATATATATATATATATATATATATATATGTGTGTGTGTGTGTGTGTGTGTGTGTGTGTTATATCAGAAATCTTTTGCAAACATATTTACATGTCTCTAAATTCCATGTTGTGTGTGGGTTGTTTAGGAGTTTGCGTCATATTTGGTGCGAAAAGTGTTGCGTCAAATTTGGTGCGAAGTGGAGAGTGGGAAAATAGATTTATCAAAAAAATAAAAAGGAAGTTATCTATATTATGTTGTGTATTTATTAAATTTTTATCTCTATATCTACTAGTGCACCAAAGTGGAGCAATAATATTGTTTGATTTAGAAAGGGTATACAATTTTATTAAAGTTTCTAATTTACTTTTATTATGTAATATGCTTCATTCTCTTGCAGCATTGAACATAAGCTTTCTTTGTTTTCAGACTCCTATTGATTTCTATGGCATCCGCGGCCTCAAGGGTGGCAATTTCAAAATTAGGTATGCGGCATCGGAATAGACGCAGCGTCGGAATGTTTGATAAATTGGGAAATGGGTCAAATAGAGTTGAATGTGAATTTGAAACGTATGTAATGACGCAAGCATCGATCTGCTTCGAATTGAGATCATGGGAGCGAATATTTCATCACACATTTCAACATCTGACGATCTTGACGTTTTGTTAACTACAATGTATTAATCCTGCGTCAAATAGGACGCGGGATTCCAGCATATTATTAGTTGACGCTTTGATAAATATCCCCCAAAATGTTTATTACAATGGAAACAAGACATTCCAGATCCATCCAAGTCAAATATTATCTCTGTTGGCACCAGACCACAGGGGATATTTATCAAGCCTTCAACTGTGTTGCATTCAACAGCATCAATACGCTCGGCTAACATGGCGGCCACAGACCTGAATACGATCTCCAAATTTATTTTAAAAAGCCGGCAAAAAGACACGCACCAAGTACGGGGTGAATGAGCATTGGACTGTTGTTAACTAACAGTCATCAATCTCGCATCTATTCAGCTTTTTCCCAACTTTATTTATACCCTGTCACTAAACTAAAATGTTTAACCCCTATCCTGCCGCTCCCCAACACCGCCACAGCCTAAATAAAGTTATTAACCCCATCCCGCCACTCCCGGACCCCACCGCAACCTAAATAAAGTTATTAACCCCTATCCCGCCACTCCCGGACCCCGCCGCAACCTAAACAAAGTTATTAACCCATATCCCGCCACTCCCGGACCTCCCCACCACTAAATAAATGTATTAACCTCTAAACCTCTGGCCTCCCACATCACTACCACTAACTAAGCCTATTAACCCCTAAACTGCCAGCCCCCACATTGCCATAAACTAAATTAAGCTATTAACCCCTAAACCTAACAACCCGCTAACTTTAAATTAAAATTACAACATCCCTATCTTAAAATAAATGTAAACACCTGTAAAATTAAAATAAACTATTTTTAAATGATTAATTAACCTACCCTAACTATTATACTACAATTAAATTAAACTACCAATTAAATTAACTAAATTACATATTAAAAAAACCCTAACCCTACTCAAATTATTTAAATATACTATTTAACCTTATTAAAAATTACTAAATTACAAAAAAAAATAAACGCTAAGTCACAAAAAAGAAAAAACACTAAATTACGGGGGGGGAAAAACACATTATCAAAAATAAAAAAGAATTATACCTAATCTAATAGCCCTATCAAAATAAAAAAGCCCCCCTAACATAAAAAACCTAGTCTACAATAAACTATCAATGGCCCTTAAAAGGGCCTTTTGTGGGGCATTTCACCAAAGAAATCAGCTCTTTTACCTGTAAAAAAAATACAAACACCCCCAACAGTAAAACCCACCACCCAACCAATCAACCCCCCCAACCCAACCCCCCAAATAAAAAAAACACATAAAATAAAATAACCTAAGCTCCCCACTGCCCTGAAAAGGGCATTTGTATGGGCATTGCCCTTAAAAGGGCATTTTGCTCTTTTACTGCCCAGACCCTAATCTAAAAATAACCCCCCCCCCCAAAAAAAAACCCTTAAATAAACCTAACACTAACCCCCGGCAATCCACTTAAAGTTCTTGAAGACCTGCTTGAAGGATCCATCCAGCCAGCAAGAAGTCTTCATCCGGACAGCCTCTTCCATCTTCATCCAGCCGGCGAAGTCCTCATCCAGACGGCAAGAAGTCTTCATCCAGACGGCATCTTCTATCTTCATCCATCTGGCGTGGAGTAGGTCCATCCTGAAGACATCCGGCGAGGAGCTCCTCTTCATAAGGTCGCCTCCATAAACTGGAACTTCAATGCAAGTGACATCATCCAAGATGGCGTTCCTATTGGTTGAAAGGTTCCAATCAGCCAAAAGGATTTAACCAGCTCTCATCCTATTGGCTGTTCCAATCAGCAAATAGGATGAGAGCTTAATCCTATTGGCTGATTTAAAGTTAGCAGGTTGTTAGGTTTAGGGGTTAATAGCTTAATTTAGTTTATGGCAATGTGGAGGGCTGGCGGTTTAGGGATTAATAGGTTTAGTTAGTGGTAGTGGTGTGGGAGGTCAGAGGTTTAGGGGTTAATACATTTATTTAGTGGCGGCGGGGTCCGGGAGCGGCAGTATAGGGGTTAATAACTTTATTTAGGTTGCGGCGGGGTCCGGGAGTGGCAGGATATGGGTTAATAACTTTATTTAGGTTGCGGTGGTGTCAGGGAGTGGCGGAATAGGGGTTAAACATTTTAGTATAGGGGCGGCGTTTAGTGACAGGGTATAAATAAAGTTGGGGAAAAGCCGAATAGACGCGAGATCGATGACTGTTAGTTAACAACAGTTTGATGCTCATTGCCCCGTACTTGGTGCGTGTCTTTTTGCCGTTTTTTTTTTATAAATATGGAGATCGTATTCAGGTCCGCGGTCGTGATGTTAGGCGAGCGTATTGATGCCGTCGAATGCAACACAGATGACGGCTTGATAGATATCCCCCAAGTGTTATCTTGGTCAGTTGAGTTAATCTCACCTTTTGTTATGAACCTTTGAGGCTCAACCCTTGGGGATATGTTTTATGTATTTGTTTCTTAAGTGTTGCCGGTGATTTTAAAAAGAATAAAGGCAGAATATGCAGCAAGACTGTTATGATTGAGCTAACATAAAAATGCTATTTTGGTTGTGCGAAATTTAGATTTTTGGATTTTAAATCCATGACTATTCCCAAGATCACATATTTTTCTTACAGCAGTTGATGACAAAATTATAAAAATTTTTACATTTTAACACTTTTTAAAAATCTAATGTTCAGCCTTGACATTGTTACTTGAATCAAGTTGAATACATCCATGGAAAATGAATGCATACAGTGCAACCACTGAGCCAAAAAGGAGGATCAGGAGGTGTTAAAGGGACAGGCAAGTCCAAAAAAAAACTTTCATGATTTAAATAGGGCATGCCATTTTAAACAACTTCCCAATTTACTTTTATCACCAATTTTGTTTTGTTCTCTTGTTATTCTTAGTTGAAAACTAAACATAGAAGGTTCATATTTTAATTTCTTCAACCGTGAAGACTGCCTCTAATCTGAATGCATTTTGACCACTAGAGGGCTATAGTTCATGTGTTTCATATAGATAACATTGAGCTCATGCACGTGAAGTAACCTAGGAGTGAGAATTGATTGGCTAAAAAGTCTATCAAAAGAACTGAAATAAGGGGGCAGTCAGCAGAAGCTTAAAGGGACACTGAACCCAATTTTTTTCTTTCATGATTCAGATAGAGCATGCAATTTTAAGCAACTTTCTAATTTACTTCTATTATCAATTTTTCTTCGTTCTCTTGCTATCTTTATTTGAAAAAGAAGGCATCTATGCTAAGGAGCCAGCAAATGTTTGGTTCAGAACCATGGACAGCACTTGTTTATTGGTGCTGTCCAATCAGCAAGGACAACCCAGGTTGTTCACCAAAAATGGGCCGGCATCTAAACTTACATTCTTGCTTTTCAAATAAAGATACCAAGAGAATGAAAAAAAATTGATAATAGGAGTAAATTAGAAAGTTGCTTAAAATTGCATGCTCTATCTGAATCACAAAAGAAAAAATTTGGGTTCAGTGTCCCTTTAAATACAAGGTAATTACAGAAATAAAACGTGTATTGTTATAACTGTGTTGGTTATGCAAACCTGGGGAATGGGTAATAAAGCGATTTTCTTTCTTTAACAAAAATTCTGGAGTTGACTGTCCCTTTAACTATTGGTGTTTTATCATATAGACCATATTATTTCTTATTTGTTCTTATTATATCCACAGAACAAAGTTTTCCTACATGGAGTGTAGGTGTTTCCTTGCAAAAGATTAACAAGAAAGTCAATACTGCATTATTTTGTTTAAATCTGCTAAATGACAAAGATAATGTTATTATGTTAGCTTGATAAAGCCGCAGTGCATCCATAGTGACGTATAGCCAGAGCAACATATTCCTGTCCAAAAGCTGTATCATTTATACAAGTGGAGAAGCACAAGACAAAAACAATAAACAATGTCTGGTTTCAATAATGTAAATCTATTATCATGACATTGCAATACCAGGATCTGTGGTGCTTTGTAGGTATTTAGAATTATAGAGCACGCTGATCACTCTACTACAAAACTCTGAGGAATCTGCTATTTAAAACTATAAAAACTGCCAGTGGAACAGCTTAAAGGGACACTGAACCCAATTTTTTTCTTTCATGATTCAGATAGAGCATGCAATTTTAAGCCACTTTCTAATTTATTCCTATTATCAATTTTTCTTCGTTCTCTTGCTATCTTTATTTTAAAAAGAAGACATCTAAGCTTTTTTTTAATTCAGAACTATGGACAGCACTTTTTTATTGGTGGATGAGTTTATCCACCAATCAGCACGAACAACCCAGGTTGATCACCAAAAATGGGCCGGCATCTAAACTTACTTTCTTGCGTTTCAAATAAAGATACCAAGAGAATGAAGAAAATTTGATAATAGGAGTAAATTAGAAAGTTGCTTAAAATGTCATGCTCTATCTGAATCACGAAAGAAAAAATTTGGGTACAGTGTCCCTTTAAATAATATATTACAGTATACAATGTAGCTTTCTTGTGTTGATAGCTAAAACAAGAAACACGTGTTAAAGGAACATTATGTTCAAAATAGTCCGTTTTACCTGTTGAAATGTATTAAATTGTTAAGGAATAACTCCTTTACTTTTATTTTCTAATTTAAAAATTAAAATTCTAAATTTAAATAATTCAGTAATAGGTATAGATAACTATATAAGCAAAAGACATCAGAAGAAATCTGCATCCCAGTTGGGGTGGAAGAGAAAGAGTTCAGCCCTTTTTGGGTTAGATTACAAATTGAGCGTAAATGATAATGCAGAGTTCCTTAATCTTCTGCTCAGTCTCATACAAAAAATGATGTACAATTTGGAATTGCAAGTGAATGATTTAATATTTTTACCAAAGCATCTTACAGCGGACAAACCTTTATACGTGCACCCTATAGTACTATAGTGCAGAGTGAACTATTAGACCATTCATTGCACTCGTATTACTAGTGGTGAGTCAATTGTTAGGCTCCAGCACAATCCAAAATACTGTTATAACATTTTGCTCTTGAAAATGCTATGGGAATAAAAGATTTAAGTAATATTTAAACTTAATAGGAAGCAAAGGTTTAATCATGAAAAAAGATTTGTGCCTGAATTAAAGGGATATGTGTGTTTGTATATATATATATATATATATATATATATATATATATATATATATATATATATATATATATATTTGTGTGTGTGTGTAATTATGTATGCATGAATGAAGTGTTTTATGCTTAAAGGGACATAAAACAAAAAAATTATTTCATTATTCAGATAGAGCATTCAATTTTGAATAACTTTCCAATTTACTTCTATTATCGTTTTCTTTGTTTTGTTGTTATCCTTTGTTGAAAAGCAGGGTTGTAAGCTCAGAAGTGTGCACATGTCTGCACCACTATATGGTAGTAGTTTTGCAACAATGCAAGAGCACTAGACGGCAGAACTATTTCCTGTCATGTAGAGCTCCAGAGCTACCTATCTAGATATCTCTTCAACAAAGAATAACATGAGAACTGAAGCAAATTTGATAATAGACGTAAATTAGAAACTTTTTTTTTTAAATTGTATTCTCTATTTGAATAATAAAACTTGTGGGTCTCATGTCCCTTTAAGTTTCATTAAAATAGTATAGTCCAGAAGTAAATAAAGAAGATTGTTTGCACTCCATTAACTTAGCGTCCAAGTGATATCCAACATGGATTTTACTGCACTCCCCCATAGAGGCCTATTATATGAGGGATTTAGGGAACCTGGGCTATCCGACATGCAGGTGTTATTGTGCACTAGACCAGTGTTTTTCAACCAGTGTGCCGTGAGAGATACTCAGGTGTGCCGCGGCAGACTGACAACAGTGCGGGGGTGTCCCTCTTTCAAATTTTGAAATATTGGGAGGTATGTGACAGGCTCATCAGGCATCATTTACAACCATGAGATTGACATTCATTCACAGACAATCATTATGATGTCAATATGTCATGTATAGTTTGTAGGAGGCATGGCATGACAGCACAGTACAGTGTGTGTGTGTATATATATATATATATATATACACATATACTGTATATATATCCTGTATTAGGCTACAATGTGTGATTTTCTAACATTTTGGGATGGTGGTGTGCCGCAGGATTTTTTAATGTAAAAAAGTGTGCCACTGCTAACAAAAAAGGTCGCAAATCACTGCACTAGACTATGCTTGACAACAAAAATAAAAAATTGGGAGTGCAAAAATAGAAGCGCTTTTCATTGCACTCAAATGTTAACACAATAGCACTAATATGTTTGCATCCACTTATAAAATAGCAATTTAAAAGGTTTTCCTGCTCCAGCTGAAAATACAATGAACTCTTACCTGCAGCGTGCCTTTAAGTAGATTATGCAATGGAAAATGAATTCTTTTTTTCATGTAATATTTCTAAAGATTTACTAACAGTTACTTTTTTTTCTATGAAGCTGTTAATAATGTATTTTAAGTAGAACTAAATTATAATAGAAGTGAATAAGTAAATCTTGTGTTCAAATGTTATTTGCAATAAAACTTAAAAACATTCCTCCAACTGAGAAATTGTCATCTGGCGTCTATGTAGGAAACAGAGTTTAAACGTTCACATTGTTTGTTATAAGAAGTTTCTACGCTTGTCAAATTTAGCTTTCCTAGACTTTGTGAGGAATGTACTTATGATATAGGGGGCAGGAAACTTGAGTGGTTTACACAGGAGGAAACAAAGCATAATAATAAAGAATGGAAATTTAGTAATATAATATGTGCAACAAAAAACAAGATGCCATCTCGATGAATTCCAAACGTTTCATTGTAAGCCGTTTTAAAGGTTATGTGAATAAAGAGGTCCTGGGTTCCATTAGACATTAATGTCACTGACACAAGAATTAGCGCTGCACACAAGTCTGAAATATTCCAGGTACACGTAAAGTAATTAAAGTGTAATGTAAATTAATAGTTTATTGCTTATGAAGATGAATATTAATGTTGATGCTTCCTTTCTTTGAGTAATGTAGTAAACTTTTTTGCAATTAAAGTATTTTTACATACATACTTCTCAAAAGTCCACTAAATATTCTCATTTGAGGAACCGAACAAGAAAGCTGAGGGGCGCTTACATTCCAGGAGACTGTCCGATGTGAAGGGAAGCCGGTTGCTCTCTTGAGCCGGAAATGAAACCACCAAAGTAGCGTGTTGCAGTTGAAGTGGAAATCTCCTTCCTGTGTCGCTGTGGTGGACGCTGACTGTAATGTAAGGGTGTGTGTTCTCCAAACACATCCAGGAGGGGACAAGCTGTAAGTAGAAAGCAGAGACAGGCGCAGCCCGATTCAAGTGTAGTAAATTTTATTAGGCGTATGTGCACACATACAAATGGCTACTTACAAGATAGAAAGGATAAAACAGCATATAAAAAGGTCTTTACATCCAGACTTTGCTTCACTTGTGTAAAAGAAGATGTCCTCTGTATAGACTGACGGCCCAACTTGTTAGCAGGAACCAGTGATAACAATAGGCTACCCGTTTGACCGGATAGGCACTAATATTGTAACTGGAGTGTTTGACCAGCAATGATAGAGTCTCTACGGAGGATGCTCAGACTTCTTCAAGAGAAAAATTGAAAGCAGCAAAGGAAGGGCTCCTACCGGCTTTTTAAAAGGAACCAATAGTTGCAAAGTTAGGTTATCAGCCAATCAGTGCCTAGGTGAACTTAATTATTAAATTGACTTTGAACAAGTGTTTGATTACATAGTTTCTTAGCACTATGACATACCTGAAAAGCATATATTAGTTTACTCAGCACAATAGCCTCATAAACAAACCACAGTATGAACATAAGCAAACTGTTGTTAAATGAACAGAGCTGGAAAAAACATTGAAATTATAATAAAAACATTAAATATTACTTTAAAATGTTAAAAATTAAGCATGTGTACATTTTTGTATACCATAGATCATAGTTTAGGTAGCAAACACAGCAGGATTTGAAAATAAAAAATAAAAACAGCAAGTACACTAAAAAATATTATTTAAAAAGTGCTAATTTATACCAAATGTGTAGAATACTATATATTTGCTAACACAATGAACTACATAAATGCTTGTAAATCAAGTTCTAAATTTAAACCTGACGTTTGCATGGTGTCCAGTCTATGACTTGGATTTTGAGACTTGAAGGATTGGAGTTATGATGTAGTTTAAAATGTTCTGGCACACTATGTGTGATTAGGCCATTTTTAATATTGTTAACATGTTCTCCCAATCTGGTACGTATACTCATTTTAGTTCTTCCTATGTAGATTAAATTGCAGCTGCAACTCAACAAGTATATTACATAAGTGGTGCTGCAATTACTCTTATATTTTTGCTTAAATGTTTTATCTCCCCCTGAATTGGTGAAAGTGGCCTCCCTGTTTACATATTGGCACATGCCACATCTAGATACCCCACATTTATAGGTGCCAGGTTTTTGTTGTAACCAGTGTATTTTATCTTTGGTATTTCGTTGTTTATTAGTGTCTCGCAGTCTAGTGGGTGCTAAAATATTTTTGAAATCTATATTCTTTCTGAAAGTGACCAAAGGTTGGTCTGGTAAACTACCACCCAATACAGGATTTGCCTTTAAGACCCCCCAATGTTTCTTTAAAATGTTTTGTATTTCCCTTGAACCCTGACTATAAGTCGTGATGAATCTAACATTGTTTTGTGTCTTCTGTTGTCTCTTCGGTTTTGGTTTCTCAGTAGGAAGTAAAAGGGATTTTCTATCCATTAGTGAAACCTTTTCTTTTGCCTGTTCTAATGTTTTAACTTGGTAACCTTTCTCAATGAATCTAGAATCTAATATTGCAGTTTCTTGCTTATAATCGCTTAGTTTGGTGCAGTTCCTTTTTACCCTCTGGTATTGGCCCAGGGGGATGTTGGTCTTCCACCTGGGTAAATGACCACTACTTGCATTGAGGAACCCATTCTTATCGGTTGGCTTTCTAAAAAAATTTACTGCTACTTTATTTTGTTCATCTACGTATAAGATTAAATCAAGGAACTCAATCTGTTTATTGTCTATTTTAGATGTGAATTTCAAATTATGATTATTTTTGTTCATATACTCAATGAATTCTTTGCTTGATGTTTCGGTTCCTCGCCAAATGATGATCACGTCATCAATATATCTAAAATAACGAATCAAATGATTGTGATATGGGTTATTAGACCAAATGTGATTCTCCTCAAAGTGGTGCATGTAAAGATTTGCATACGATGGGGCAAATGTGGTCCCCATCGCAGTGCCCTGTATTTGTCTATAAAACTGCTTCTCAAATGTGAAATAATTGTGTGAAAGTATGAAATTAATACCTGTTAGAATAAACTCAAGATGTTGTTGTGATAGAGAATCTTTAGTTAGTATTTCCTTAATTGCTCTAATTCCTTGATCATGCGGAAAAATTAAACTCATCGTTATTTAGAATGTTGTTGTTTTTTGCTTCTTTCAGAATGATGTTAAGTTCCTTTTTAAACTTTAGAGTGGGGTCAAAGTTGAGTTTCTTATATGTACTTTGATCATTTAAGATGTTAAAGGCCTCTGTTAGGTAATCATCCCGATTCTGTATCCCCACCCTTATCCGCTGCCCTGATAATAATATTGTGATTGTTTTGCAAATCTTTTAAAGTTTTTCTTTCGCTTATTGTTAAATTGTCATTATATTTATGTATCCAATTATCGCCTTTCCTTTCCCAAAGTTTAGTGAGATCATCACATATAAGTTTATTAAAAGTGTTTACAAATTGGCCCTGGGCTGTGTATGTGTAAAAACTGGATTTGCGTTTAAAGTCACTGTGTTTAATGATGTCCTCGGGGTCATGGATGCTAAGATTTGACAGATCTGATTGGTTTTGAGATGATGTATTGGTGTTAACCTCGCCCGTATCTAACTCCTTAAGTATTTCCAAAGTGGGCTGATCTGAATGGTCTAAAGTGATAGACGGTGTTAATGTAGTTCTAGGTGTATTTTTCAAGAAGTACCTTTTCAAGGTCAAGTTTCTAATGTATTTTTGCACATCAATGTATGTCTGAAATTTATTTGGAGACTTTTTTGGGGCAAAATTGAGGCCTTTAGCTAAAAGATTAATTTCTTTGTTACCCAATGTTGTAGTGGATAAATTGAATATATTAGCTTTGTTTTTTTCTACCTCATTCTTTTTGTATTTGAGTAATTGACTCTTTCTCCCCCCTCTACATCCCCGCTTGCTCTTCTTCTTTTGCCTGGCAAGATCCTTATATTTTCTATTATATTTTCTTGTGATTCTAATGGATTTCGAAATCTCCCTGTTGGGGAGGTAGCGAGATCTAAAAAATGCAGCTGGTGACTTCTGTTACCTTGATTCATTTTGTTATGTGTTGAATGTGTGGTCTTAGCCAACAAATGAACATAGAAGAACCCAACACACATATGTCTCTAATAGGCCTTTTTCAGCGCCTAATAAAAGTGATAAGATAGGACATAGAAGTGATAATTATCACAATAATAATAATAACAACAAAAATGGTAATTATAGAAGAAACTCAAATACAGGATACCATAATGCACGTCATATCACTAACATGGGTCCCCATACCTCAAAACAGGGGTCTTGGAGGAATAGGAATAATTCTAGTTGTTTCACTCCACCATATTTAAAAGAACCTAGATTTAATATTCCAACCATTAATAGGTTTAATACTCTGGAGAATCTAGAAAATGGAGATTTAAGTACAGTCCCACAGCAAAATTGGCAAATTCAGGGGGCAAAACCTAAGACCACACATTCAACACATAACAAAATGAATCAAGGTAACAGAAGTCACCAGCTGCATTTTTTAGATCTCGCTACCTCCCCAACAGGGAGATTTCTTAAACCATTAGAATCACAAGAAAATATAATAGAAAATATAAGGATCTTGCCAGGCAAAAGAAGAAGAGCAAGCGGGGATGTAGAGGGGGGAGAAAGAGTCAATTACTCAAATACAAAAAGAATGAGGTAGAAAAAAACAAAGCTAATATATTCAATGTATCCACTACAAGATTGGGTAACAAAGAAATTAATCTTTTAGCTAAAGGCCTCAATTTTGCCACAAAAAAGTCTCCAAATAAATTTCAGACATACATTGATGTGCAAAAATACATTAGAAACTTGACCTTGAAAAGGTACTTCTTGAAAAATACACCTAGAACTACATTAACACCGTCTATCACTTTAGACCATTCAGATCAGCCCACTTTGGAAATACTTAAGGAGTTAGATACGGGCGAGGTTAACACCAATACATCATCTCAAAACCAATCAGATCTGTCAAATCTTAGCCTCCATGACCCCGAGGACATCATTAAACACAGTGGCCTAGATTTAGAATTTGGCGTTGGCCGTCAAAACCAGCATTAGAGGCTCCTAACGCTGGTTTTCCATACCGCAGATCCCCTTACGTCAATTGCGTATCCTATCTTTTCAATGGGATCTTTCTAACGCTGGTATTTAGAGTCTTGGCTGGAGTGAGAGTTAGAACTCTAACGACAAAACTCCAGCCGCAGAAAAAGCTAGGAGTTAAGAGCTTTCTGGGCTAATGCCGGTTCATAAAGCTCTTAACTACTGTGCTCTAAAGTACACTAACACCCATAAACTACCTATGTACCCCTAAACCGAGGTCCCCCCACATCGCCACCACTCTATTAAAATTTTTTAACCCCTAATCTGCCGACCGCACACCGCCGCCACCTACGTTATCCCTATGTACCCCTAATCTGCTGCCCCTAACACCGCTGACCCCTATATTATATTTATTAACCCCTAATCTGCCGCCCCCAACGTCGCCTCCACCTATCTACACTTATTAACCCCTAATCTGCCGACCGGACCTCACCGCTACTCTAATAAATTTATTAACCCCTAAAGCTAAGTCTAACCCTAACACCCCCCTAAATTAAATATAATTTAAATCTAACTAAATAAATTAACTCTTATTAAATAAATTATTCCTATTTAAAGCTAAATACTTACCACCTGTAAAATAAACCCTAATATAGCTACAATATAAATTATAATTATATTGTAGCTATTTTAGGGTTTATATTTATTTTACAGGCAACTTTGTATTTATTTTAATCAGGTACAATAGCTATTAAATAGTTAAGAACTATTTAATAGCTACCTAGTTAAAATTATTACAAAATTACCTGTAAAATAAATCCTAACCTAAGTTACAATTAAATCCAACACTACACTATCAATAAATAAATTAAATAAAATACCTACAAATAAATACAATTAAATAAACTAACTAAAGTACAAAAAATAAAAAAAGCTAAGTTACAAAAAATAAAAAAATTAATTACAAACATAATAAAAATATTACAACAATTTTAAGCTAATTACACCTACTCTAAGCCCCCTAATAAAATAACAAAGCCCCCCAAAATAAAAAAATGCCCTACCCTATTCTAAAATTAAAATAGAAAAGCTCTTTTACCTTACCAGCCCTTAAAAGGGCCTTTTGCGGGGCATACCCCAAAGAATTCAGCTCTTTTGCCTGTAAAAAAAACCATACAATACCCCCCCCAACATTACAACCCACCACCCACATACCCCTAATCTAACCCAAACCCCCCTTAAATAAACCTAACACTAAGCCCCTGAAGATCTTTATACCTTGTCTTCACCATGCCAGGTATCACCGATCGCTTCAGGCTCCGAAGTCTTCATCCAAGCCCAAGCGGGGACTGGAGATCCATCATCCGGCTGAAGTCTTCTATCAAGCGGCGGCTGAAGAGGTCCAGAAGAGGCTCCAAAGTCTTCCTCCTATCCGGGCAGAAGAGTAGATCCGGACCGGCAACCATCTTCTTCCAAGCGGTGACAAGCGGCTCCATCTTGAAGACCTCCGGTGCGGATCCATCCTCTTATTGTGACGTCCTAAGTCCGAATGAAGGTTCCTTTAAATGACGTCATCCAAGATGGCGTCCCTCGAATTCCGATTGGCTGATAGAATCCTATCAGCCAATCGGAATTAAGGTAGGGAAAATCTGATTGGCTGATTGAATCAGCCAATCAGATTGAGCTTGCATTCTATTGGCTGTTCCGATCAGCCAATAGAATGCAAGCTCAATCTGATTGGCTGATTGGATCAGCCAATCGGATTGTACTTGAATCTGATTGGCTAATTCCATCAGCCAATCAGATTTTTCCTACCTTAATTCCGATTGGCTGATAGAATCCTATCAGCCAATCGGAATTCGAGGGACGCCATCTTGGATGACGTCATTTAAAGGAACCTTCATTCGGACTTAGGACGTTGCAAGGAGAGGATGGATCCGCGCCGGAGGTCTTCAAGATGGAGCCGCTTGTCACCGCTTGGAAGAAGATGGTTGCCGGTCCGGATCTACTCTTCTGCCCGGATAGGAGGAAGGCTTTGGAGATTCTTCTGGACCTCTTCAGCCGCCGCTTGATAGAAGACTTCAGCCGGATGATGAATCTCCAGCCCCCGCTTGGGCTTGGATGAAGACTTCGGAGCCTGGAGCGATCATGATACCTGGCATGGTGAAGACAAGGTAGGAAGATCTTCAGGGGCTTAGTGTTAGGTTTATTTAAGGGGGGTTTGGGTTAGATTAGGGGTATGTGGGTGGTGGGTTGTAATGTTGGGGGGGTATTGTATGTTTTTTTTACAGGCAAAAGAGCTGAATTCTTTGGGGTATGGCCCGCAAAAGGCCCTTTTAAGGGCTGGTAAAGTAAAAGAGCTTTTCTATTTTAATTTTAGAATAGGGTAGGGCATTTTTTTATTTTGGGGGGCTTTGTTATTTTATTAGGGGGCTTAGAGTAGGTGTAATTAGCTTAAAATTGTTGTAATATTTTTATTATGTTTGCAATTATTTTTTTTATTTTTTGTAACTTAGCTTTTTTTATTTTTTGTACTTTAGTTATTTTATTCAATTGTATTTATTTGTAGGTATTTTATTTAATTTATTTATTGATAGTGTAGTGTTAGGTTTAATTGTAACTTAGGTTAGGATTTATTTTACAGGTAATTTTGTAATTATTTTAACTAGGTAGCTATTAAATAGTTCTTAACTATTTAATAGCTATTGTATCTGGTTAAAATAAATACAAAGTTGCCTGTAAAATAAATATAAATCCTAAAATAGCTACAATATAATTATAATTTATATTGTAGCTATATTAGGGTTTATTTTACAGGTAAGTATTTAGCTTTAAATAGGAATAATTTATTTAATAAGAGTTAATTTATTTTGTTAGATTTAAATTATATTTAACTTAGGGGGGTGTTAGTGTTAGGGTTAGACTTAGCTTTAGGGGTTAAAAAATTTATTAGAGTAGTGGTGAGGTCCGGTCGGCAGATTAGGGGTTAATACTTGAAGTTAGGTGTCAGCGATGTTAGGGAGGGCAGATTAGGGGTTCATACTATTTATTATAGGGTTAGTGAGGCGGATTAGGGGTTAATACATTTATTATAGTAGCGGTGAGGTCCGGTCGGCAGATTAGGGGTTAATTATTGTAGGTAGCTGACGGCGACATTGTGGGGGGCAGATTAGGGGTTAATAAATATAATATAGGGGTCGGCGGTGTTAGGGGCAGCAGATTAGGGGTACATAGCTATAATGTAGGTTGCGGCGGTGTACGGAGCGGCAGATTAGGGGTTAAAAAAATTATGCAGGGGTCAGCGATAGCGGGGACGGCAGATTAGGGGTTAATAAGTGTAAGGTTAGGGGTGTTTAGACTCGGGGTTCATGTTAGGGTGTTAGGTGCAGACTTAGGAAGTGTTTCCCCATAGGAAACAATGGGGCTGCGTTAGGAGCTTAACTCTGCTTTTTTGCAGGTGTTAGGTTTTTTTTCAGCTCAAACTGCCCCATTGTTTCCTATGGGGGAATCGTGCACGAGCATGTTTTTGAAGCTAGCCGCGTCCGTAAGCACCGCTGGTATTGAGAGTTGCAGTGGCGGTAAATTATGCTCTACGCTCCTTTTTTGGAGCCTAACGCAGCCATTCTGTGAACTCTAAATACCAGCGGTATTTAAAAGGTGCGGGGAAAAAAAAAGCATTCATTAGCTACGCGGGTCGTTACCGACAAAACTCTAAATCTAGGCGAGTGACTTTAAACGCAAATCCAGTTTTTACCCATACACAGCCCAGGGCCAATTTGTAAACACTTTTAATAAACTTATATGTGATGATCTCACTAAACTTTGGGAAAGGAAAGGCGATAATTGGATACATAAATATAATGACAATTTAACAATAAGCGAAAGAAAAACTTTAAAAGATTTACAAAACAATCACAATATTATTATTAGGGCAGCAGATAAGGGTGGTGATACAGAATCGGGATGATTACCTAACAGGGGCCTTTAACATCTTAAATGATCAAAGTACATATAAGAAACTCAACTTTGACCCCACTCTAAAGTTTAAAAAGGAACTTAACATCATTCTGAAAGAAGCAAAAAACAACAACATTCTAAATAGCGATGAATTTAATTTTTTAACAGAAAACCACCCCACCATACCCACCTTTTACCACCTACCTAAGGTGCAGAAGACCCTAGTATCCCCACCCGGTAGGCCCATAATTTCTGGGATCGGATCATTAACTAATAATCTGTCAATATACATTGATCACTATTTGCAGCCCGTAGTACAATCTACCAAGGCGTATCTCAGGGACACAATCCACACAATTAATACCTTTGAAGGTTTAGATTGGTCTAATGAGTTTTTGTGGGTTTCTTGCGACGTATCGTCGCTATATACATGTATTCCGCATGATCAAGGAATTAGAGCAATTAAGGAAATACTAACTAAAGATTCTCTATCACAACAACATCTTGAGTTTATTCTAACAGGTATTAATTTCATACTTTCACACAATTATTTCACATTTGAGAAGCAGTTTTATAGACAAATACAGGGCACTGCGATGGGGATCACATTTGCCCCATCGTATGCAAATCTTTACATGCACCACTTTGAGGAGAATCACATTTGGTCTAATAACCCATATCACAATCATTTGATTCGTTATTTTAGATATATTGATGACGTGATCATCATTTGGCGAGGAACCGAAACATCAAGCAAAGAATTCATTGAGTATATGAACAAAAATAATCATAATTTGAAATTCACATCTAAAATAGACAATAAACAGATTGAGTTCCTTGATTTAATCTTATACGTAGATGAACAAAATAAAGTAGCAGTAAAAATTTTTAGAAAGCCAACCGATAAGAATGGGTTCCTCAATGCAAGTAGTGGTCATTTACCCAGGTGGAAGACCAACATCCCCCTGGGCCAATACCAGAGGGTAAAAAGGAACTGCACCAAACTAAGCGATTATAAGCAAGAAACTGCAATATTAGATTCTAGATTCATTGAGAAAGGTTACCAAGTTAAAACATTAGAACAGGCAAAAGAAAAGGTTTCACTAATGGATAGAAAATCCCTTTTACTTCCTACTGAAAAACCAAAACCGAAGAGACAACAGAAGACACAAAACAATGTTAGATTCATCACGACTTATAGTCAGGGTTCAAGGGAAATACAAAACATTTTAAAGAAACATTGGGGGGTCTTAAAGGCAGATCCTGTATTGGGTGGTAGTTTACCAGACCAACCTTTAGTCACTTTCAGAAAGAATATAGATTTCAAAAATATTTTAGCACCCACTAGACTGCGAGACACTTATAAACAACGAAATACCAAAGATAAAATACACTGGTTACAACAAAAACCTGGCACCTATAAATGTGGGGTATCTAGATGTGGCATGTGCCAATATGTAAACAGGGAGGCCACTTTCACCAATTCAGGGGGAGATAAAACATTTAAGCAAAAATATAAGAGTAATTGCAGCACCACTTATGTAATATACTTGTTGAGTTGCAGCTGCAATTTAATCTACATAGGAAGAACTAAAAAGAGTATACGTACCAGATTGGGAGAACATGTTAATAATATTAAAAATGGCCTAATCACACATAGTGTGCCAGAACATTTTAAACTACATCATAACTCCAATCCTTCAAGTCTCAAAATCCAAGTCATAGACTGAACACCATGCAAACGTCAGGTTTAAATTTAGAACTTGATTTACAAGCATTTATGTAGTTCATTGTGTTAGCAAATATATAGTATTCTACACATTTGGTATAAATCAGCACTTTTTAAATAATATTTTTTAGTGTACTTGCTGTTTTTATTTTTTTATTTTCAAATCCTGCTGTGTTTGGTACCTAAACTATGATCTATGGTATACAAAAATGTACACATGCTTAATTTTTAACATTTTAAAGTAATATTTAATGTTTTTATTATAATTTCAATGTTTTTTCCAGCTCTGTTCATTTAACAACAGTTTGCTGATGTTCATACTGTGGTTTGTTTATGAGGCTATTGTGCTGAGTAAACTAATATATGCTTTTCAGGTATGTCATAGTGCTAAGAAACTATGTAATCAAACACTTGTTCAAAGTCAATTTAATAATTAAGTTCACCTAGGCACTGATTGGCTGATAACCTAACTTTGCAACTATTGGTTCCTTTTAAAAAGCCGGTAGGAGCCCTTCCTTTGCTACTTTCAATTTTTCTCTTGAAGAAGTCTGAGCATCCTCCGTAGAGACTCTATCATTGCTGGTCAAACACTCCAGTTACAATATTAGTGCCTATCCGGTCAAACGGGTAGCCTATTGTTATCACTGGTTCCTGCTAACAAGTTGGGCCGTCAGTCTATACAGAGGACATCATCTTCTACACAAGTGAAGCACAGTCTGGATGTAAAGACCTTTTTATATGTTGTTTTATCCTTTCTATCTTGTAAGTAGCCATTTGTATGTGTGCACTTACGCCTAATAAAATTTACTACACTTGAATCGGGCTGCGCCTGTCTCTGCTTTCTACTTACAGCTTATTCTCATTTGAGGATCTGGGTAAAAGGTTTTGTTTAGGTGAGTGTCAGTATACATTAGGGTTTCATCCTATTTGTTCCCAAGCCTGTCTCTCAATCTGAGCTCTCATGCTTATTCTATTCTGAACTTTACCCATGAATATCCTGTCCCCTTTTTACTCTTCCAACTCTCTATCGTCTTTTACTTTAGTATCTACTCACTGCATCACTTTGTCCTTATATTATAGTTGTTCCCACTTGTATCTTTAATAAGTCCACTCCTGTTTTTCCTGTATCCTCACCTCTTCTCCTTTTTTGTCTCTTCCCATCAGAACTTTATGTTATTAGGAAAAGTAGAAGTGGCCTTGGGCACCTGCCAAGGTAGCTTAAAAATCCCCTTTTTGTATTCTTAGATACTGCGTGCAGAGCAATATAGAAACTGGTCTTAAAATTTCTAACGTGTAGGTATATTTCTCATTGTGCTTAAAGGACCATTATAGTGTCAGAATTATTTGATCTAAATTGTTAGAGCATGTAACTTTAACACTAGCGATGCTGTAATGCTACATGTTTTACCCCAGCAAAGGGGTTAATCACATTCGGCTAGATTTAGAGTTTTGCGGCCAAAGGGATGCATTAGCTACGCATGTTTTTTTCCCCCCGCACCTTTTAAATAACGCTGGTATTTAGAGTTCTCTGAAGGGCTGCGTTAGGCTCCAAAAAGGGAGCGTAGAGCATAATTTACCGCCACTTCAACTCTAAATACCAGTGTTGCTTACGGTAGCGACCAGCTTGAAAAACGTGCTTGTGCACGATATCCCCATAGGAAACAATGGGGCAGTTTGAGCTGAAAATAAAACCTAACACCTGCAAAAAAGCAGCGTTCAGCTCCTAACGCAGCCCCATTGTTTCCTACGGGGAAACACTTCCTAAGTCTGCACCTAACACCCTGAACAAGAACCCCGAGTCTAAACACCCCTAACCTTACACTTATTAACCCCTAATCTGCCGCCCCCGCTATCACTGACACCTGCATTTTATTATTAACCCCTAATCTGCCGCTCCATACACCGCCGCCACCTACATTATACCTATGTACCCCTAATCTGCTGTCCCTAATATCGCCGACACCTATATTATATTTATTACCCCGTAATCTGTCCCCCCAACGTCGCCGCTACCTTACCTACACTTATTAACCCTTAATCTGCTGACCGGACCTCGCCGCTACTCTAATAAATGTATTAACCCCTAAAGCCAAGTCTAACCCTAACACTAACACCACCCTAAGTTAAATATAATTTTTATCTAACAAAATAAATATACTCTTATTAAATAAATTATTCCTATTTAAAGCTAAATACTTACCTGTAAAATAAACCCTAATATAGCTACAATATAACTAATAATTACATTGTAGCTATTTTAGGATTTATATTTATTTTACAGGCAACTTTGTATTTATTTTAACTAGGTACAATAGCTATTAAATAGTTATTAACTATTTAATAGCTACCTAGTTAAAATAATTACAAAATTACCTGTAAAATAAATCCTAACCTAAGTTACAATTAAACCTAACACTACACTATCAATAAATAAATTAACTAAACTACCTACAAGTACCTACAATTAAATCAACTAAACTAAATTACAAAAAAACCCCACTAAATTACAAAAAATAAAAAACGAATACAAGAATTTTAAACTAATTACACCTACTCTAAGCCCCCTAAAAAAAATAACAAAGCCCCCCAAAATAAAAAATGCCCTACCCTATTCTAAAATAAAAAGTTAACAGCTCTATTACCTTACCAGCCCTTAAAAGGGCTTTTTCCGGGGCATGCCCCAAAGAAAACAGCTCTTTTGCCTGTAAAAAAAAACATACAATACCCCCCCCCCCCCAACATTACAACCCACCACCCACATACCCCTAATCTAACCCACCCAAACCCCCCTTAAAAAACCTAACACTAAGCCCCTGAAGATTTTCCTACCTTATCTTCACCCAGCCGGGTATCACCGATCCGTCCAGAAGAGGGTCCGAAGTCTTCATCCTATCCGGGCAGAAGAGGACATCCGGACCGGCAGACATCTTCATCCAGGCGGCATCTTCTATCTTCTTCCATCTGGCGCGGAGCGGGACCATCTTGAAGCAGCCGACGTGGAGCCATCCTTCTTCACCGACGGAATAATGACGAATGAAGGTTCCTTTAAATGACGTCATCCAAGATGGCGTCCCTCGAATTCCGATAGGCTGATAGGATTCTAGGAACAGCCAATAGAATGTGAGCTCAATCTGATTGGCTGATTGGATCAGCCAATCAGATTGAACTTGAATCTGATTGGCTGATTCAATCAGCCAATCAGATTTTTCCTACCTTAATTCCGATTGGCTGATAGAATCCTATCAGCCAATCGGAATTCGAAGGACGCCATCATGGATGACGTCATTTAAAGGAACCTTCATTCGTCGTTAGTCCGTCGGTGATGAAGGATGGCTCCGCGTCGGCTGCTTCAAGATGGTCCCGCTCTGCGCCGGATGGAAGAAGATAGAAGATGCCGCCTGGATGAAGATGTCTGCTGGTCCGGATGTCCTCTTCTGCCCGGATAGGATGAAGACTTCGGACCCTCTTCTGGACGTATCGGTGATACCCGGCTGGGTGAAGATAAGGTAGGAAGATCTTCAGGGGCTTAGTGTTAGGTTTTTTAAGGGGGGGTTTGGGTGGGTTAGATTAGGGGTATGTGGGTGGTGGGTTGTAATGTTGGAGGGGGTATTGTATGTTTTTTTTACAGGCAAAAGAGCTGTTTTCTTTGGGGCATGCCCCGCAAAAGGCCCTTTTAAGGGCTGGTAAGGTAATAGAGCTGTTAACTTTTTATTTTAGAATAGGGTAGGGCATTTTTTATTTTGGGGGGCTTTGTTATTTTTTAGGGGGCTTAGAGTAGGTGTAATTAGTTTAAAATGCTTGTATTATTTTTTTATTTTTTTGTAATTTAGTGTTTGTTTTTGTAATTTAGTTTTGTTATTTTACAGGTAATTTTGCAATTATTTTAACTAGGTAGCTATTAAATAGTTAATAACTATTTAATAGCTAATGTACCTAGTTAAAATAAATACAAAGTTGCCTGTAAAATAAATATAAATCCTAAAATAGCTACAATATACTCATTCGTTATATTGTAGCTATATTAGGGTTTATTTTACAGGTAAGTATTTAGCTTTAAATAGTAATAATTTATTTAATAAGAGTTAATTTATCTAGTTAGATAAAAATTATATTTAACTTAGGGGGGTGTTAGGGTTAGACTTAGCTTTAGGGGTTAATACATTTATTAGAGTAGCGGCGAGGTCCGGTCGCCAGATTAGGGATTAATAAGTGTAGGTAGGTAGCGGCGACGTTGGGAGGGGCAGATTAGGGGTTAATAAATATTATGTAGGTGTCGGCGATATTAGGGGCAGCAGAATAGGGGTACATAGGGATAATGTAGGTGGCGGCGGTGTGCGGTCATCAGGTTAGGGGTCAAAAAATTTTATTATTGTGGCGGCGATGTGGGGGGACCTCGGTTTAGGGGTACATAGGTAGTTTATGGGTGTTAGTGTACTTTAGAGCATAGTAGTTAAGAGCTTTATGAACCGGCGTTAGCTCATAAAGCTCTTAACTCCTGACTTTTTTCTGCGGCTGGAGTTTTGTCATTAGAGTTCTAACGCTCACTTTAGCCAAGACTCTAAATACCGGCATTAGGAAGATCCCATTGAAAAGATAGGATACACAATTGGCATAAGGGAATCTGCGGTATGGAAAAGTCACGGCTGGAAAGTGAGCATTAGACCCTTTCCTGACTTACTCTAAATACCAGCGGGCGGCCAAAACCAGCGTTAGGACCCCTTAACTCTGGTTTTGACGGCTAATGCAGAACTCTAAATCTAGGCGATAGTTAACCCCTTAAGGACAAGCAATGTACCCTGTACCTTGTTGGTCTTTCTATGTGGATTTAATTTTGAATAGTGCGGTCTCGCTGCCAGTGGTGATGATGCAATATTTCTGGTGGCCAGCAGGAAGCAGAGAGGGTATAATAGCTCGGTCACGCCACTCACGTTAGGACCCGTGCTATTATGCATAAAGAAAACCCTTAACAATTAGCGACGTGCAGGACACATCATGGTCGTTAAGGGGTTAATGTCCTGCTCGGGAGCACAGAGCATTGCTTATTCTCTCTTACACTACTCTTGTGTATACTATTTTCCCTTTGCTTTTCTCTTTGCTACCTCCGTCTTCTTCATAAATCCCTGTAACCTCTTCCACATTTCCACTACTCATTTATATCAACTCCTCCACATCCCAACTATTCTATGAAACAGCCGTACCACTTCCTCCACATCCCAACTCTTCTATGAAACAGCTGTACCACTTCCTCCACATCCCCACTCTACAGCTGTACCACCTGCTGCACATCCTCACTCCTCTATCATACAGCTGTATCACTTCCTCCACATCCCCACTCTACAGCTGTACCACCTGCTGCACATCCTCACTCCTCTATCATACAGCTGTATCACTTCCTCCACATCCCCACTCCTCTGTTATACAGCATTAATTCTTCTTTCACATTCCCCTTCCTCTATAATATGGCTGTACCACTTCCTCCACATCCCCACTCTACAGCTGTACCACCTCCTGCCCATCCTCACTCCTCTGTTATACAGCGTTAATTCTTCTTTCACATCCCCATTCCTCTATCATACAGCTGTACTAATTTCTCCACATCCCCTTTCCTCTATAATACGGCTGTACCACTTCCTCCACTCCCCATTCATCTATCTCATGGCTGTATCCTTTACTCCACAACCCAATCCTCTGTTTTAATTCTTCTTTCACATCCCCATTCCTCTATCATACAACTGTACCACTTCCTCCACATCCCCATTCCTCTATAATACAGCTGTACCACTTCCTTCACATCCCTACTCCTCTGTTATACAGCGTTAATTATTCCTCCACATCCCTATTCATACAATTGTATCCTTTCCTCCACATCCCTATTCCTCTATCATACAATTGTATCCTTTCCTCCACATCCCTATTCCTCTATCATACAACTGTATCCTTTTCTCCACATCCCCGCTCCTCTGTCATACATCTGTACCTCTTCCTCCACACACCACTAATCTATTGCACGGCAGTAGCACTTCCTCAACATCACCATTCCTCTATCATACGACTGTAACACTTCCTCCACACCCCATTAATCTATCTCATGGCTGTATTCTTTCCTCTACATCCACATCCTCACTTTACAGCTGTACTACCTCCTCCACATCCCCACTCCTCTATCATACAGCTGTATCACTTCCTTCTCATCTCCACTCTTCTATCATACAGCTGTACCCCCCCCCTCCACATCCGCACTCCTCTATCATACAGCTGTACCCCCCCTTCACATCCCCACTCCTCTATTATACAGCTGTACCCCTCTCTCCACATCCCCACTCCTCTATTATACAGCTGTACCCCTTCCTCCACATCCCCACTTCTCTATTATACAGCTGTACCCCTCTCTCCACATCCCCACTCCTCTATTTTACAGCTGTAACCCTCCCTCCACATCCGCACTTCTCTATTATACAGCTGTACCTCTCCCTCCACATCCGCACTCCTCTATTATACAGCTGTACCCCTTCCTCCACATCCCCACTTCTCTATTATACAGCTGTACCCCTCTCTCCACATCCCCACTCCTCTATTTTACAGCTGTAACCCTCCCTCCACATCCGCACTTCTCTATTATACAGCTGTACCTCTCCCTCCACATCCGCACTCCTCTATTATACAGCTGTACCACTTCCTCCACATCCCCACTCTTCTATTATACAGCTGTACCACTTCCTCCACATCCCCACTCCTCTATTATACAGCTGAACCACTTCCTCCACATCCCCACTCCTCTGTTATACAGCTGTATCACTTCCTTCTCATCTCCACTCTTCTATCATACAGCTGTACCCCTCCCTCCACATCCCCACTCCTCTATCATACAGCTGTACCCCCCTCCACATCCCCACTCCTCTATTATACAGCTGTATCACTTCCTTCTCATCTCCATTCTTCTATCATACAGCTGTACCCCCCTCCACATCCTCACTACATTATCATACAGCTGTACCCCCCCTCCACATCCCCACTCCTCTATCATACAGCTGTACCACTTCCTCCACATCCCCACTCCTCTATTATACAGCTGTACCCCCTCCACATCTGCACTCCTCTATTATACAGCTGTACCACTTCCTCCACACCACATTCATCTATCTCATATCTGTATTCCTTCCTCCACAGCTTGCTCCTTCATTGTACAGCTGTACCACTTCCTCCACATCCCTATTCCTCTATTATACAGTTGTACCCCTCCCTCCACATCCGCACTCCTTTATTATACAGCTGTACCACTTCCTCCACATCCCCACTCCTCTATTATACAGCTGTACCACTTCCTCCACATCCCCACTCCTCTATTATACAGCTGTACCACTTCCTCCACATCCCCACTCCTCTATTATACAGCTGTACCACTTCCTCCACATCCCCACTCCTCTATTATACAGCTGTACCACTTCCTCCACATCCCCACTCCTCTATTATACAGCTGTACCACTTCCTCCATACCCCATTCATCTATCTCATATCTGTATTCCTTCCTCAACATCTTGCTCCTTCATTGTACAGCTGTACAACTTCCTCCACATCCCTATTCCTCTATTATACAGCTGTACCTCTACCTCCACATACCCACAGCTGTACCATTGGACTTCCTCCACATCCCCACTCCTTTATTATACAGCTGTACCACTTCCTCTACCCACCATTCATCTATCTCATATCTGTATTCCTTCCTCCACATTTCGCTCCTTAATTGTACAGCTGTACCTCTACTAGACATGTGCATGGCGAAAAAATTCAGTTTGGTTCGGATCGATTCGGATTTTTTCAAATTTCGGTTCGGAGCGATTCGAATTCGGAAACATTTGAATCAATTCAGTTCGGATTTGTTTCAGATTCATTTGGATTCGAATAAATTCAGTTCGGATTTGTTTCAGATTAATTCGGATTCAAATAAATTCGTCTGGATTCGGTTCGATTTGGTTTGGAAATTCAGAATTTCGGTAAGTGTTAGGTGGGATTAGACTAGTATTATGTACTGTACATTAGGTGTAACCCATAGCAGTGTGATATAACCTAATATACTGTACAATACTAGTGTAATCCATGGCCATCCGAATCTACCGAATAAATCCGAATAAATCCGAAGTTATTCGGATTTATTCGGTAGATTCGGCACTATTTTCATTCGGAGATTTGGTTCGATCCGAATCTCCGAATTTGCTGAATTTTCCGAAGTCTAACCTCTACCACCACATACCCTTTTCTTTTATTATATAGCTGTACCACTGGACTTCCTCCACATTCCCACTCCTCTATTATATACCTGTACCACTTCCTCCACACCCTCTACGCCTCTATTATATGGCTGTTCCACTTCATCCACATCCCCACTCCTCTATTATATACCTGTACCACTTCCTCCACATCCCCACTCCTCTATTATATACCTGTACCACTTCCTCCACACCCTCAACTTCTCTATTATATGGCTGTTCCACTTCGTCCACATCCCAATACCTCTTTTATACAGCTGTACCGCTTCCTTTACATCCCCTCTCCTCTATTATATACCTGTACCACTTCCTCCACACCCTCTACTCCTCTATTATATGGCTGTTCCACTTCGTCCACATCCCCAATCCTCTATTATACAGCTGTACCCCTCTCTCCACATCCCCACTCCTCTATTATACAGCTTTACCCCTCTCTTCACATCCCCACTCCTTTATTATACAGCTGTACCCCTCCCTCCACATCCCCACTCCTCTATCATACAGCTGTACCCCTCTCTCCACATCCGCACTCCTCTATTATACAGCTGTACCCCTCCCTCCACATCCCCACTCCTCTATTATACAGCTTTACCCCTCTCTTCACATCCCCACTCCTTTATTATACAGCTGTACCCCTCCCTCCACATCCCCACTCCTCTATCATACAGCTGTACCCCTCTCTCCACATCCGCACTCCTCTATTATACAGCTGTACCCCTCCCTCCACATCCGCACTCCTCTATTATATAGCTGTACCCCTTCATCCACATCCCCACTCCTCTATTATAGAGCTGTACCCCTTCCTCCACATCCCCACTCCTCTATTATACAGCTGTACCCCTTCCTCCACATCCCCACTCCTCTATTATAGAGCTGTACACCTTCCTCCACATCCCCACTCCTCTATTATACAGCTGTATCACTTCCTTCTCATCTCCATTCTTCTATCATATAGCTGTACCCCCCTCCAAATGCGCACTCCTCTATCATACAGCTGTACCCCTCCCACATCCCCACTCCTCTATCATACAGCTGTACCCCCCTCCACATCCGCACTCCTCTATCATACAGCTATACCCCCCCTCCACATCCTCACTACACTTTCATACAGCTGTACCCCCCCTCCACATCCCCACTCCTCTATTATACAGCTGTACCCCTCCCTCCACATCCGCACTTCTCTATTATACAGCTGTACCCCTCCCTCCACATCCGCACTCCTCTATTATACAGCTGTACCACTTCCTCCACATCCCTACTCCTCTGTTATACAGCTGTTATACAGCTGTATCCCTTCCTTATCATCTCCACTCTTCTATCATACAGCTGTACCCCTCCCTCCACATCCCCACTCCTCTATTATACAGCTGTACCCCTCTCTCCACATCCCCACTCCTCTATTATACAGCTGTACCCCTCCCTCCACATCCCCACTCCTCTATTATACAGCTGTACCCCTCTCTCCACATCCCCACTCCTCTATTATACAGCTGTACCCCTCCCTCCACATCCCCACTCCTCTATTATACAGCTGTACCCCTCCCTCTACATCCCCACTCCTCTATTATACAGCTGTACCCCTCCCTCCACATCCGCACTCCTTTATTAAACAGCTGTACCCCCCTCCATATCCCCACTCCTCTATTATACAGCTGTACCCCTCCCTCCACATCCCCACTCCTTTATTATACAGCTGTACCCCTCCCTCCACATCCCCACTCCTCTGTTATACAGCTGTACCACTTCCTCCACATCCCCACTCCTCTATTTTACAGCTGCATCACTTCCTTTTCATCTCCACTCTTCTATCATACAGCTGTACCCCCCCCTTCACATCCCCACTCCTCTATCATACAGCTGTACCCCCCTCCACATCCACACTCCTCTATCATATGGCTGTACCCCCCTCCACATCCTCACTACACTATCATACAGCTGTACCCCCCCTCCACATCCCCACTCCTCTATCATACAGCTGTACCACTTCCTCCACATCCCCACTCCTCTATTATACAGCTGTACCCCCTCCACATCCGCACTCCTCTATTATACAGCTGTACCACTTCCTCCACATCCCCACTCCTCTATTATACAGCTGTACCACTTTCTCCACATCCCCACTCCTCTATTATACAGCTGTACCCCCTACACATCCACACTCCTCTATTATACAGCTGTACCACTTCCTCCACACCCCATTCATCTATCTCATATCTGTATTCCTTCCTCCACATCTTGCTCCTTCATTGTACAGCTGTACCACTTCCTCCACATCCCTATTCCTCTATTATACAGCTGTACCTCTACCTCCACATACCCACAGCTGAACCACTGGACTTCCTCCATATCCCCACTCCTTTATTATACAGCTGTACCACTTCCTCCACCCCCCATTCATCTATCTCAAATCTGTATTCCTTTCTCCACATTTCGCTCCTTAATTGTACAGCTGTACCTCTACCACCACATACCCTTTTCTTTTATTATACAGCTGTACCACTGGACTTCCTCCACATTCCCACTCCTCTATTATATACCTGTACCACTTCCTCCACACCCTCTACTCCTCTATTATATGGCTGTTCCACTTCATCCACATCCCCACTCCTCTATTATATACCTGTACCACTTCCTCCACATTCCCACTCCTCTATTATACAGCTGTACCCCTCTCTCCACATCCACCTCCTCTATTATACAGCTGTACCCCTCTCTCCACATTCCCACTCCTTTATTATACAGATGTACCCCCTCCACATCCCCACTCCTTTATTATACAGCTGTACCACTTCCTCCAACCCCCATTCATCTATCTCATATCTGTATTCCTTCCTCCACATTTCGCTCCTTAATTGTACAGCTGTACCTCTACCACCACATACCCTTTTTTTCTATTATACAGCTGTACCACTGGACTTCCTCCACATTCCCACTCCTCTATTATATACCTGTACCACTTCCTTCACACCCTCTACTCCTCTATTATATGGCTGTTCCACTTCGTCCACATCCCAATACCTCTATTATACAGCTGAACCGCTTCCTTTACATCCCCTCTCCTCTATTATATAGCTGTACCACTTCCTCCACACCCTACTCCTCTATTGTATGGTTGTACCATTTCCTCAACATCCCCACTTCTCTATCATACAGCTGTATCCTTTCCTACACACCCCTGCTCCTCTGTCATACGGCTGTACCTCTTCCTTCACACCCCACCAATCTATTGTACGGCAGTAGCACTTCCTCCCCATCCCCACTCCTCTATCATTGGGCTGTACCACTTCCTCCATAACCCACTTATCTATTGCACCGCTATAACACATCCCCACTCATCTATCACATGGCTGTACCAATTGCTCCACACCCCACTCATCTATAGCACGGCTGTATCCCTTCCTCCACATCCCCACTCCTCTGTCATACAGAACAAAACAATTAGAGCCTGTGTGCACTATAATCCTCCCTCATAGGGCGACTTCAGTACAGACTCAATGGAGAGTGAGGTTTCAACTAATATTGAGTGTTGGAAGTGATGTCCCCATCTGACTGCCAAACAAAGACCATCACCATATGTATCCGCACTGACGATACCATACAGTTTTATCCTGTCCTCCCACTCCTCGTTCTTTTAACTGTTTATGCTCCCTTTCCACTCATTTTCTCTATACTTTATTATATATTCACCTGTATGTATTTTCAGGTCCTTATTGCTTACCTACCTCCAACCTTACTTATTTTTCAATGTCTTGTCATTTTCATGTCACTATTCCATCTATTTATGTAGTCTATCCAATTCATCTTTCTCTCTTTTTTTTCTTTCACATTTGCTTCCTTTTATATAAGCAATAGAATTTTTTTCAGTGAGTACTAAGTTTAATCTATAGATTTCCATGAGGAGTCCGCTGAAACACATGCACACTACCTACCTAGGTATGCTCTTCAACAAACGATATGAAAAAAAATAAAATGCATTTAAAAATGTAAGTCAATTAGAAAGATTGTTTTTAAATTGTACACTCTGTCTCAGGGTTTAATTCCAGTTCTCAGTAGGGTTGCCACATTGTCCATGTTTTCCTGGACACTTATGAGTTACGCATGCTGCAGGGTGGAGCATGTATTGTGTCTCTGGATATCACATGAATAGTGACGATGAACAGCACAATACATGTTCTTTCCTGCACACCCTGCAGCGTGCGTAACTCATAAGTGTCCAGGAAAACATGGTGGAGCAGGTAGCAACCATGGTTCTCAAGCCTCTCTAATAGACAGCATTTTCAGGATATCTGAACTGGAGCAAAGTGTGAAATAATCAGCTGATTAAACATGGTTATTAACCTGCTCTCAGGTAATCCTGAAAATCATGTCCCTTTAATGTCGCTTTATGGACAGATGGCATGATTCAGATAGGCCATGCAATTTTAAACAACTTTCCAATTTACTTCTATCATAACATTTTCTTTGTTCTCTTTGTAATCTTTGTTGACAGTCAAACCTAGGTCGGATCATATGCTAATTTCTAAGCCCTTGAAGGCCGCCTCTTATCTCACTGCATTTTGACAGTTTTTTATAGCTAGACAGTGCTAGTTCATGTGTGCCGAATATTTAACTTTGTGATCAGTCCCGTGGAGTTATTAATTAGTGACTCATGAGCACTGATTGGCTAAAATGCAAATCTGTCAAAAGAACTAAGATAAGGGGGCAGTCTGTAGCAGCTAAGATACAAGGTAATCACAAAGGTAAAAAGTGTATTAATATACAGTAACAATATTGTTGGTTGTGGGAAACTGGGGAATGGGTAATAAAGGGATTATCTATCTTTTTAAATAATAAAAATGCTGGAGTAGACTGTCCCTTTAATTAATACAGAATATTCAAAGGAAGCAAAAGCTAGCACAAAGACATGTTTGGGTTTCATGTCCGTCAAAGTAATTTTTCTTTGTTGCACCTAAAAGAATGTCTTCTAATATTTACTGCATTTTTTTAAATAGATGTCCCTGTGCTTAACCCCTTCACTACCGGGACTTTCAGAGAAAAACTTAGCAAAAATGCTTAAAATTCTCCAATATTTTGGCCATCACCTGTTTTTTTTATTTACCACCATTTCACTGCCAAATGTGATCAAACAAACAAAAATCGTTAATTTTTTTACAAACTTTGGGTTTCTCACTGAAATTATTTACATACTGCTTGTCCAATCATGGCACAAATGGTTGTAAAAGCTTCTTTGGGATCCCCTTTGTTCAGAATTAGCAGACATGTATGGCTTTGCCATTGCTTTTTGGTAATTAGATGGCCTCTAATTGCAGCTGCGCACCACACTTCCATTATTCCCGGCAGTGAAGGGGTTAATTTGGTAGCTTGTAAGGTTAATTTTAGCTTTAGTGTAGAGATTACCCTCTCACCTGACACTTCCCATTGCCTGATGTCTTCCTGATCCCTCCCAAACAGCCCTCTTCCCTCCCCCAACCCCCTGGTCACCTCCATCTTAAGTATTGGAAGACAGTCTGCCAATATAAAAAAATAAAGGCTTTTTTTAAATTTTTTTATTTTACTGCAGGGTAGGATCCCCCCTAACACTCCAACCTCCCTGATCCCCCCAAAATAAGCTCTCTAACTCTCTCTTGTCCTAACTATTGCAGCCATCTTAGGTACTGGCAGGTGTCTGCCAGTACCTATAAAAGGTTGGGGGTTTTTAAAAAAATTTTTTTTATTTACTTTATATTTTTTAAAATATTTTCTGTAGTGTAGTAGTTCCACACCTCCCGCGATAATTGTTTAGGGCCCCCCAAACACACACACCCTCCTCTGCTGAGCTGCTCACCCACCACCTGCCTCCCACCCACACCTCCCGCTGTCTGTAACGATCAGGCAACTGCCCTCATATGGAACCGGAGCACCGATTGTGCTCCAGTTCCATATAGGGCAGATGCCGGGAGCTTCAGAAACTCCAGGTCTGTAACTTAACAGAAGAGACTGCTGGAGCTTCCTGAAGCTCAGACGTATATATACGTCTTGCGGTACGATGAGCAAAGTACAGCAAAATGTATATATACGTTTTTTGGGTGAAGGGGTTAAAATAAACACATTTTGTATTTATGCTTGTACAGCATCAGCATTTCACTGTACCCCAGTTGTGCACTCCCTGTTAGTTACTTTAACTTAACATTTTTACATACAATAAATATTCACATGTTTAAAAGGACATGAAAAACAAAAATTTTCTTTTGTGATTCAGATAGAGCATACACTTTTAAACAACTTTCCAAATTACTTCTGTTATTAATTTTGCTTCATTCTCTTGGTATCCTTTATTGATGGGGCATCAATGGACTACTGGGAATTAGCTGAACACATCAGTAAGCCAATGATAAGAGGACAGAGGTATATATGTGCAGCCACCAATTAGCAGCTAGCTCCCATCTCCTGAGCCCTACCTAGGTATGCTTTTTAATAAAGGATACAGAGAGAATGATCAAATCAGATAATAGAAGTAAATTGGAAATTGTATGCTCTATCTGAATCATTAAAGGGACACTGAACCCAAAATTTTTCTTTCGTGACTTTCTAATTTGCTCCTATTATCAAATTTTCTTTATTCTCTTGGTATCTTTATTTGAAATGTTTAGATGCCGGTCCATTTTTGGTGAACAACCTGGGTTGTCCTTGCTGATTGGTGGATAAATTCATCCACCAATAAAAAAGTGCTGTCCAGAGTCTGAACCAAAAAAAAGCTTAGATGCCTTCTTTTTCAAATAAAGATAGCAAGAGAACAGATAAAAATTGATAATAGAAGTAAATTAGAAAGTTGCTTAAAATTGCTGAATCACGAAAGAAAAAATTTGGGTTCAGTGTCCCTTTAAAGAAATTCTTGGGGTTTCATGTCACTTTAAATAGTGTCTTTTTTTATAAATGATATATTTTAATGTCCCTTTAAAAAAGACCTTTAATAAAGAATTCTATTTGTGATTCTTCTGAGAGTTTGTTGTGTGTCAGTGTTACATTTTTACTAAAATTTGGAAGAGCTATATTTACTGCTTAACCATGGTTTATCATTTTAGTTACATAGTCAAATAAAACAACTAGATTAATCAGGCATGATGTTCCTATGGGGGGAAAACTTACTGTCATTACACCTTATGTACATCATTCAATGTGCTACTGTTAAAGAGATGGTTTCTATCATTAAATACTGTACATCAGACAAAAGACTTGGACTCATTTTTTGGCATGCTCTGTGGACAGGTTGATTTATTATAGTTATTGCCTTATCTAGTTTATATCCCTTCTAATAAAGAATTTGTATAACTCATTCAGGAAATCTTCTCTCTTACCATCCAAGTGTAAGTCGCCCTTATTAAATCTCCTATTTAATGACAAGTATTTTTGCAAAGGATAATAAAACCAAACCCTCCTCTACAAGCACTACTTAACTAATTAAGAGTTAAATTATATTTGGCTAGATTACAAGTGGCGCACTATTTAGCGCTTTCTCTGGAGTGCAGACGCAGCTAGCATGCATTTTATGAGGCCTAGTTATCAAGCCGTCAACCTCAAATATGCTGGAATTCTGCAGTGTATTTGTGGCGAGGCTGATTCGCCTTAGTTATCAAAGGCTAGAGACCGGCAAAAGTAGAATTTTGTGATGTAAACTTCGATCCGCCGGACTCAGTCCGACACAGATTGATTCTTACGTCACTTCAGATGTTCCGCACACAAGTGCGCCACAATCTGACTACTTTTGCTAGTTATCAAAAGACTAGCAGGTACGCTCGGCACTTTTCCGGCCCAGCGTACCTGGTTTTCAAACCGCCACCCTGGAGGCGGCGGATCCCATAGGAATCAATGGGAGTCTGACCATAGCGAAAGTACAAGTTCGCTGCTGCCAGACATCCCATTGATTCCTATGGGAACTGTCTACACCTAACACCCTAACATGTACCCCGAGTCTAAACACCACTAATCTGTCCCCCCTACAACGCCGCAACTAAATAAAGTTATTACCCCCTAAATCGCCGCTGCCGGAGCCGACCGCAAGCTACTCTATACATATTAATCCCTAAACCGCCGCTCCCTGACCCCGCCGCAACTATAATAAATGTATTAACCCCTAAACCGCCGCTCCCAGAGCCCATCGCAAGCTACTCTATACATATTAACCCCTAAACCGCCGCTCCCGGAGCCCACCGCAACCTATATTAAATTTATTAACCCCTAATCTGCCCCCCCTACATCGTCGCCACCTATAATACATTTATTAACCCCTATCCTGCCCCCCCACTACACCGCCGCCACTGTAATAAAATTATTAACCCCTAAACCTAAGTCTAACACTAACCCTAACACCCCCCTAACTTAAATATTAATTAAATAAATCTAAATAATATTTCTCTTATTAACTAAATTAATCCTATTTAAAACTAAATACTTACTTTTAAAATAAACCCTAATATAGCTACAATATAAATAATAATTATATTATAGCTATCTCAGGATTTATTTTTATTTTACAGGCATCTTTCAATTTATTTTAACTAGGTACAATAGCTATTAAATAGTTATTAACTATTTAATAGCTTACCTAGCTAAAATAAAGAGAAATTTACCTGTAAAATAAAAACTAACCTAAGTTACAATTACAACTAACACTACACTATACTTATTCCTATTTAAAACTAAATACTTACCTGTAAAATAAACCCTAAGATAGCTACAATGTAATTAATAATTACATTGTAGCTATCTTAGGATTTATATTTATTTTACAGGTAACTTTGTATTTATTTTAGCTAGTTAGAATAGTTATTAAATAGTTATTAACTATTTAATAACTACCTAGCTAAAAGAAATACAAAATCACCTGTAAAATAAATCCTAACCTAAGTTACAATTAAACCTAACACTACACTATCATTAAATAAATTAAATAAAATTACCTACAAATAACTACAATTAAATACAATTACATAAACTAACTAAAGTACAAAAAATAAAAAAAGCTAAGTTACAAAAAATAAAAAAATAAGTTACAAACATTTTAAAAATATTACAACAATTTTAAGCTACTTACACCTAATCTAAGCCCCCTAATAAAATAACAAACCCCCCCCAAATAAAAAAATGCCCTACCCTATTCTAAATTAAAAAAGTTCAAAGCTCTTTTACCTTACCAGCCCTTAAAAAGGCCATTTGTGGGGCATGCCCCAAAGAATTCAGCTCTTTTGCCTGTAAAAGAAAAATACAACCCCCCCCAACATTAAAACCCACCACCCACATACCCCTAATCTAACCCAAACCCCCCTTAAAATAACCTAACACTAATCCCCTGAAGATCATCCTACCTTTAGTGGTCTTCACTCAGCCGAGCTACCGATGGATGAAGAGGAGACCCGGACCGGCAGAAGTGATCCTCCAAGCGGCACTGAAGAAATCTTCCATCCGATGAAGTGATCCTCCAAGCGGCGCTGAAAAAGTCTTCCATCCGGGCGATGTCATCTTCCAAGAGGCGCTGAAGAAGTCTTCTATCCGGGCGATGTCATCTTCCAAGCTGGGTCTTGAATCTTCATCCCGCCGACGCGGAATATCCTTCTTTACCGACGGACTACCGACGAATGAAGGCTCCTTTAAGGGACGTCATCCAAGATGGCGTCCCTTCAATTCTGATTGGCTGATAGGATTCTATCAGCCAATCGGAATTAAGGTAGGAAAAATCTGGTTGGCTGATTGAATCAGCCAATCAGATTCAAGTTTAATCCGATTGGCTGATCCAATCAGCCAATCAGATTGAGCTTGCATTCTATTGGCTGATCAAAGAATCCTATCAGCCAATCGGAATTGAAGGGACGCCATCTTGGATGACATCCCCTAAAGGAGCCTTCATTCGTCGGTAGTCCGTTGGTAAAGAAGGATGTTCCGCGTCGGCGGGATGAAGATTCAAGACCCGGCTTGGAAGATGACATCGCCCAGATGGAAGACTTTTTCAGCGCCTCTTGGAAGATGACATCGCCCGGATGGAAGACTTTTTCAGCGCCGCTTGGAGGAATACTTCATCGGATGGAAGATTTCTTCAGCGCCGCTTGGAGGATCACTTCTGCCGCTCCGGGTCTCCTCTTCAGTTCCATCGGTGGCTCGGCTGAGTGAAGACGACTAAAGGTAGGATGATCTTCAGGGGATTAGTGTTAGGTTATTTTAAGGGGGGTTTGGGTTAGATTAGGGGTATGTGGGTGGTGGGTTTTAATGTTGGGGGGGGGTTGTATTTTTCTTTTACAGGCAAAAGAGCTGAATTCTTTGGGGCATGCTCCACAAATGGCCTTTTTAAGGGCTGGTAAGGTAAAAGAGCTTTGAACTTTTTTAATTTAGAATAGGGTAGGGCATTTTTTTTATTTTGGGGGGGTTTGTTATTTTATTAGGGGGCTTAGATTAGGTGTAAGTAGCTTAAAATTGTTGTAATATTTTTAAAATGTTTGTTACCTATTTTTTTTATTTTTTGTAACTTAGCTTTTTTTATTTTTTTGTACTTTAGTTAGTATATGTAATTGTATTTAATTGTAGTTATTTGTAGGTAATTTATTTAATTTATTTAATGATAGTGTAGTGTTAGGTTTAATTGTAACTTCGGTTAGGATTTATTTTACAGGTAATTTTGTATTTATTTTAGCTAGGTAGCTATTAAATAGTTAATAACTATTTAATAGATATTGTACCTAGTTAAAATAAATTGAAATTTGCCTGTAAAATAAAAATAAATCCTAAGATAGCTACAATATAATTATTATTTATATTGTAGCTATATTAGGGTTTATTTTAAAAGGTAAGTATTTAGTTTTAAATAGGATTAATTTAGTTCATAATAGAAATATTATTTAGATTTATTTAATTAATATTTAAGTTAGGGGGGTGTTAGGGTTAGTGTTAGACTTAGGTTTAGGGGTTAATAAATTTATTACAGTGGTGGCGGTGTATTGGGGGGCAGGATAGGGGTTAATAAATTTATTATAGGTGGCGACGGTGTAGGGGGGGGGCAGGATAGGGGTTAATAGGTATAATGTAGGTGGCAGCGGTGTCCGGGAGCGGCGGTTTAGGGGTTAATACATTTATCAGAGTTGCGGCAGGGTCTAGGAGCGGCGGTTTAGGGGTTAATACATTTATCAGAGTTGCGGCAGGGTCTAGGAGCGGCGGTTTAGGGGTTAATACATTTATCAGAGTTGTGGCAGGGTCTAGGAGCGGCGGTTTAGGGTTTAATAACTTTATTTAGTTGCGGGGGGCTCCGGGGGTGCTGGTATAGGGGGTAGAACAGTGTAGTTAGTGTGAGTGCTTAGTGACAGGCTAGCAATAAAGCTGTAAAAAAGCCGAAGAGCAGCGAGATCGGATGAGTGATAACTCTCACAGTCCGCTGCTCATCGCCCCGCGGCTTTTTGACAGCTTTATTTGATAACTTAGGCGAAATTTTTCAGGTCCGCGGCGGCGATGTGAGGCGAGCTTAGGCGAGCGTATTGGGCCGGCGAAGGCAGGAAAGTTGACACGTTGATGACTACCCCCCATTGAGTTGAAAGTAAGTTTTTCGTGCGCGCGACACCTGGCGCATGCTAACCAAAGGATTTCCGCTATCATGACCGCATTAACTTATTCTCTGCATAGACTTTAATGGAGAGAGCAGAAGAAAAAAAACCAACACTTATATCTTGCGCACTAACCAAAAGGAGTATACATTCCAATGTTCTTCACATACAAGAAAATGTTTTTTTAATTTAAATAATTCTCTATATATCTATATATACCTATATCTATTCCTATAGAGATATATGTATAGATATATATATATATTGCATTAACATTAACAGATATATATAGAAATATATATTTAATAATAAAAATTAGATTTTTTTTTCTACAGAATGTAAAATATGCGTAACACGCTTCGGGTTTCGGACTTAAGGTCTAACGCAGTGTCGAGTTAGCACACATGAAGAATGAGTTATCTTAAGGCATGTTATGGAAATATTATACATAAAATATTAAGAAAAACATTAGTAATAATTAGAAATAATTATTATAGATACTGCAAAAAAATATATATATTCTATGCATTATTTAGAATTTTTAGTACATCTTTAATAATTATTTACATTAATTATTAATATTTTACATTTAATATTTTCATAACAAGCCTTAAGATAACTTATTCTTCATGTGCACTAATCAGACATCGCTTTAGACCTAAAGAGTGAAACCCAAATCGTGTTATTTTTTATTCCAATAGTCTTATATATCTGATAATGTTAATGTAAAATATATATCTAAATTGCTAGCACTTTCTCCATTAGTAGTTTGAATTTATCCTTCCTAAAGGACAACAACCTCTTGGAAAAGCAAGTCTTAATAATTCAGTAAATTTTAAAATGTATTCAAGAAGTATTAAAAATATTTATCTTTGATATAGTTGATAAACTAATAATAGAAACATAAGAATTATCCAAATTGTAGAGCTTACACGCATTGGCATTACAGTCAAATGTGGACACACATGGCAAGATTTAAATTTGCACCATAACAAATTGCTTTATACATCTAATTTATATTTCTACATGCAGTTAGATACCATTGTTGTGTACTTGATATATGAGCAGAAACTTATGTGCAGTTTTGTAACATCCAGCACATAACAAATTCTAGATGAATACAGATGATCCATAAGGGCATTATAAAGATCTAAAATATTTTTATATTCACCTAGATTACAAGTTGTATGATAAGGCTATACCACTGAAAAATTGGCCTTTGCGAGCGGAATAGTCAGCTCACCCGTATTACAAGTTGGGCAGTGCGGCTATACCACTAGCATTTTAGCCTATACCAAAACAATCCATTCTGCACTCAAAAAATGGCCTTTGAGTGTGAAATATTCAGCTCACCCATATTACAGGCTGATTTGAACAGCCAATAGGATTTAAGTAACTCTCATCCTAATGGCTAATTTGACATTTTCAGCCAATAGGAATGCAAGGTACCCCAATATAAAATGGGTACCTTGCATTCAATCCTCAGAAATTATAGCCAATAGGAATGCAAGGTACCCCAATATAAAATGGGTACCTTGCATTCAATCTTCAGAGTGCAGTGGATGATCGCTTGAAGAGGAGCCTCCACACTGGATGTCTGTACGGCCATCATTCCAACTCTACTATGCACCACCTTCGCTCTGCGCCACCGGGATGAAGAAAGAAGATGGCTCCGTGCTGGATAAAGATGGATCCGCTTGGAAGAGACCTTCATTGCTGGACTTCAAGAAAGGTGAGTACCTATTTTGTGGGTTATTTAGGTTTATTTAGTGTTGGCGATGTCAGGGTGCGGCGGATTAGGGGTTAATATCTTTATTTAGTGTTGGCGATGTCGGGGGGCAGCGGATTAGGGGTTATTAGACTAGGGGCTTATGTTAGGGGTTAGATTTAAACAAAACTTTCTTGTCTCCATAGACATCAATGGGGAATGCATTATAGTGATCGCCATTCCGCAATCGCAGGTGTTAATTTTTCTCTAACACTTTTTCTCCACTGATGTCTATGGGGGGAAAAGTGCACAATCACGTCAAGTCAGAACTTGGCTTTTGTGCTGTATGGATCTTAACACACCATGCCGCCCAACACAAGAAGGTTTTTTTGTAACTTGTAATAGCAGTGCTATGGAAAGTGTGGTACCGCTAAATTGTTAGCGTTTTTTATGCATCGGATTTAGTGCACAACTTGTAATCTCGGTCTATAAGTTTTATAGTAAATTTATTGAACGTTCTGGGGTAGCACAGCTCCCCAACGTAGCAAACACAAAAAATATTGTCAAAAATAGACAAACGTAAAGGTAAACTATTACCAAAAAGAAACATTTTTTTAAGTATGTTTACATGTATATTGTATATATCTTTATTGTCATAGGGACAGACTTTTTTTCTAGCTGGGCTAATCATTTTCATGTTTTCTTGGCATATAAATAACAATGGGATCACATAGCCCTATTCAAAATAAAGGTATGGCTCACATATTGGAATCTGCATAAAATATGGACACCAGCTTTTCAAAATCATGCAAAACAGAAGTATGTTGTAATCTTGTATGTAAGATAATTTACTACACAATTTGTAATAGATATACAAGTTCTTAAAATATTTGCATATATTTCTTGGGTATGTCAGTGTAAACCAAATTCCAATAGAAGTATTCATCATACAAAATGCATTCTGCATATCTTTTGACCCATCAGTTTTGGTTCTCTGGTATTCAAAAATCTGTTTTAGCATTACTCACAGTTTGTAGCTGTTGAAATACCAGTTTTCTTAATAATAGGATAAATGTGCAGTGCTATTTGACATTACATAATAGCTTTCTAAACAAGAATTGTAACAAACCACTATATTGGATTTTAGTCTCAAATTACCCATAATGTCAACTTATTTAGGCAAAGTGTCCCTTCCAAACGAACTGCTTAAAATATAATGGGCCAGATTAGGAGTGGAGCACTATTTAGCACTTTTGCTAATGCGCTTATTGCGCTAGAAGTACAATTTTTACATGCGTTGGGTTACGCTCGCATTATGAGTTAAAAGAAGTTATCGCTCTTACACTATCCCGACGCGAGCAAAAAGCTAATGTTACAATATCGCATATTTATGTGTGTACATGTCCATTTTTGTGTTTATATGTGTATATATGTCTGTAAATACATAAATACACATATAAATACATATGTATACATGTACAGACGTTTGTATATACATACATAATCAACGTTAGACATGTATATGTATGTATCTCAATGTTAAAGTCATTTGCCTCTATTAACTGCTGATTACAATATCTCACACTGAAAATACCTTAGATTAAGCAACACATTATAGACAGGTAATCCTAATAAACTGAAAGCAAAACCACATCTACACAAAACAATTTAAATATGTGAGCCTCTAGAACAGGCTTAAAATATTTCCACTAAAAAAATATATATCAAAAGTATATGTTAAAACATTTTTTTTTACTATTAATTGCTCTTAGTGCTCTTCCAAAAAAATTCATATTTATTTGTGTTCATATCCCTTTAAAAAAAGCCTCAGTTCCAGAAAATGTATATATATATATATATATATATATATATATAGAGAGAGAGAGAGAGAGAGAGAGAGACAGTCTCTTAATAGGTTTCTTTTATTAAAAGAGTACAGTATTCCTTTGCTGGTTGATATCAAGATTGATATTTTGTATCTTAAATGCCAACATATTGCATCCCACAATTACATTGAATGACAAACAACACATTTCTATCCGTGCACTCATTGATTTTATATTCCCTATGTGTCACATTGGAACATAATAGAGAAAAACTTGTTTTAGTGTGCAATGACCCTAAACACTCAGCCAGTGCTAAACTCAACTGGTTTAAGACCATGAACCTAAATGTCTTAGACTGACCCAGTCAAATCTCAATCTGATTGGGAATCTGTGATAATACTTGAAAGTTCTATGAGTAATTTTGGTAAAAGTTGCAGGATCCAGATTTGCAAAGCTGATAAAGACTTTCCCCAAAGCACTCAAAGCTAAGGCAGCCAAAGGTTGTTCTACCAACTATTGACTGTGTGAATACTTATTCGGCAAAGTGTTATGTATTTTGTGTAAATCTAAATTTACAAATCCTGAGAAAATCCACTTTAATTTCAGGTTGTAAAACTACAAAATGTGGAAATAATTTTGCACAGCACTTTGTATCATGTCTTATATCCACAAAATTCCTAATTTGTACACCTTTAAGCCCTCAATTTCCTTTAAGACTTATACTAGAACAATGTTACTTAGGTAGGAATAAGTTAAAATGTAACTTTTATTTTGCTAATTAAACAAATGCAAATATTAAAAACACAAGGAAACTAAGCTAGATAATGAAATATATATTCTTAGGCAGATGGAATCAAGGGTGGATAAGGTTCATATTCCTTTAACAGGCCTAGGATGTGGGTTTTAATCCATGGTCTGTCAATGTGCGAGCATATTATTGGCCTACTTATATTGTTGCAAATAACAGCAAAAGTTTAACAATAAACTGCCTAACAGTCTAAACCAATCTTATAAAATGATCTACTTATATATAAATCAATCATTATATTATTAAGATCAACTGCAGATATTGGGGCATATGTATAAAGCTCTGTATGGAGCTTGATGCCCCGTGTTTCTGGCGAGCCTGCAGACTTGCCAGAAACACCAGTTATGAAGCAGCGGTCACAAAGACCGCTGCTCCATAACCTGTCCGCCTGCTCTGAGCAGGCAGACAGACATCGCCGGAAATCAACCCGATCGAGTATGATCGGGTTGATTGACAACCCCCTGCTGGCGGCCCATTGGCCGCGAGTCTGCAGGGGGCATCGTTGCACCAGCAGCTCGTGAGCTGCTGGTGCAATGCTGAATACGGCGAGCGTATTGCTCGCCGTATTCATCGATGTCTGTCGGACCTGATCCGCACTGTCAGATCAGGTCTAACAGACATTGATAACTAGGGGCCATTGTCAGATGTATAAATGTACATATACACTAAAGCACGATGTGACCTTCTGCCACCTTTAATTCCATTAGCAAATGCAGTAAAGCAATCTATTTACAATGTTATTGTCAGGGTTTTTTCCCTGTTGTGTTTGCCATGCGCCTGCTGCAGCCATTTTACTCACCTCTCTTCCTGACTATGGTGCATTGTGGGGGATGTGCTGCTCATTTCCTGCACTTCCTTTTATGGCCAGACTGGTGTGCATCATCTGTGTGAGACAGGATGCAGTCTCAGAATTGTGATGGCATCACTTATTATTTAAAGGGCCTCTGTTCAGTATGCTTTGCCTTTGCGTTGTCTCAGACCTGTTTTTGAGAGTTCCTGTGTATTACCTGGCTGCCTGACGTCCTTCCTGGTTCCTGATCCCTGGCTTGTTCCTGACTCTGCTGTTTTCCTTGTTCCTGACTCGGCTCGTCTGACTACCAGCTCTGGTTTTGACTCCTGGCTTGTTATTTGACTTGTGGTCTTTATTATTTTTTGCTACTAATAAAGGTGTGATTATTTTTGCACTTCTCATCTCAGTCTGATTCCTGGCACCCTGACAGTTATGATGATCAATAACAAACCACACCATCTTAGAGTTAACCGTTCTGCGCTCAGATCATGCTATAAATTAAGAGGTGCTATCGATAAACTAACATTGTATATTATTATAATTTATTTTCAGTGTTACCTTGCTATTAAAAACAATTGGAGAGCCCATTATTACTCCCCACTCTCCCCTGACATGTTTTGCCATGGCCGGCTTTACAAAGGGTGGGGCGGCGATGCTTTTGCAGGTATTTATGCAAATATTGACTCCTCCAATCTCTCATGATGTATGTAATCTCAGACCAATAGGATTCTTGCTCTCATTGGCGAATCATTGCCCAAGTAATAGCTTCTACTTAAGCTCTATTGCTTACAATTGGCTGCTTAAGTTACAGTGTAACATATGCTTGGCATAAGATACTTTCTAATGCCAGTATGTTAAAGCTATCTATATTTTAAAGTACATAGGGATCGTGAGATGGCTTGTACCCAATATTTTTTATGGAAATATTATATCCCAAATGTTTGATATGGTTGGTGAGTGTATGTAAAAATGACAAAGAAGGAAACAATAACAATAATGATATGTATAAAATTACAACCTAAACAAATTATTATCTGAAAAGAATAGGAAAGTGAGAATGGTGGAAAATTAAGAAGAGAAAGTGATCATAAAATTGTATCAAGGATATTTTGTGCTCATATGAAAAATGCATTTATTTTTTTAACTCCTAATATCCTCTGTATTTAGTTATCAGTATTGAAATATTATGATACCAAAGGTAATCTTAGTAAGGTGTGCTAATTACTATTGCTATTAGTACCAGTAATAAAGATACTGACTGATTTATTTAGAAAAAAATACAGCCACCAATACCATTCTACACAGCAAAAGTGCACATTCACCAAGTACTATTAAGTCCTTACCAACAGGTGAATTTTTGAGAACAGGAAGGCAGCTTATTTAAGGTCAGAGCCCAAGAATTGCAAACGAGGTTACAGTAACACTTCTATTAAAAAAGTTAGCAAATAAATGCAGCATTTTGCTCTTTTCGGAGCTGATTATCTTATTATGAGAGCGCAACACACTTTAGATGCTAACTAAGCATTCAAATGCCCATGCCTACTTATTCATGTATAAAACATTGATAAATTGTGCTCACTGTAAAAGTAAATGCATTTTCCATTTTTTCTTTCATATATTTTAAATTTTGTTTACAAATATGCAATAATTTCATAGAGCCGGCTTTTAAAACAAGTAGACTATTTTGTGAAGACAAAAGCAAAAACAATTCTTAAAGGTACATGCGAAAGCAGCAATTACATGTATTGGTTCCCAAAAGCATGTCATTTTGCCCTAGTGAGCCTAGTACTTTACATCTCCTGAGCAGGAGACAGTCAGTGTTTGGCAGGGTTTGTCAACTTCTGCTCCTGGTTTGTTCCCCTACTGTGTCCTACTCACAGGAACGTAACTATGTGTTTGACTATTTGGCTGGGGTTAAATTTATTTCAGGTTTTGTAAGGAGTTTGTCTGTGCATGTTAACCTTAGCCAGCACCATACAGGGGGTAAACTTCTCCATAGATGGGTGGAATCTTGGCTCTGACTTCTAAGTGTTTATATTCATAGCACAGATATGACTGGCTAAAAGACTAGAGGACAATTTCATTACATATGTTTGCTAACTGTGGGGGCAAGGGGCAAATATATGATCATTAAGAAGAAAAGTGGCTATACCGGTAAAAGGTATGTCCAAAAAGACCAGGAAAATAAACCCTCCTTTAATTAATAACAAAACACAAGGGTATATATGTAAGATGAAATGTTTTTATATAAATGCAATCATAGTTCAATAAATAAATACATAAAATAGACACAAAGACACACATAAAAGACAACACATGGGCCCCTCATACAATTCTAAAAATGACTAAGCCGGCTGGTAATAAAAATCCTAGTACAAAAAGTATCCCTAACTAAAGTGCCAAAATGTAATTCAACTTGTGGCAGATGGTAAAGAACTTGCAATCATATTTGTTAATGTGTGTACTTGATGGCTTGTAGCATGAACAAAGTTATCAATGGTCAGTCCATACGTCACGGATTCTATCATATAGTGACAAAATGTAGCGTGCAACATGCAAAGCAAAGCAAGTAGCAGATAGCAGGTAAATCAGTGGGCGTCAAGCTTGTAATCATATATCCCAATGTGAAAACTTGATGGCTGATACCATGAACAAAGATATCAATGGTTAGTTCATAAGTCACAGTTCATATCATGTACTCTAATGACTGGTGCAACATGCAAAGCAAGAAGCAGGTAGCAAGTCAATCTATAAGCAGCAACTTTATCATATTATACCCAAACGGTTACGCATGAGCCAGATGACACAAAGCATGCAAAGTCACTTAAAGAAAGCAGATGTACACTTCCGCTATAGCCCTGTGTGGGGTATCCACATGAGTGCTGTTGAAATGGAGAGGAGGAAAATGTTCATTATCAACATCCGTTAACAGACGGACAAAAGGTCATACCAAATCCTGGAGTCGTGATGACCAATGTATACTACCTCTCCTTACTGATGAATACTTAGGTGATGGAAGTTAGACTCACTTCTCCTCCACACAGGGAATGGTAAAAGTAGCGGGTTAAAGTGGGGGGATCCCACGGTTGTTGTTGCGCGTCCTTCAGCGTGTTTTGCTCCGTAGCAAAGCAGCAAGGAGCTTCTTCCAGGTGATACCACAGTGCTCCGAATAGTTCCTCTTATTGGATGTAAAGACTATGTGGTTATTACATCATTAGTTCAAAAGAATCGTTAAAGCGGCACTTGCTTATTTAGTATTTCTATTAGCTAAATATTGGTAGTTATACTTCACATATATTGAACATGTCTTTACAAAAGAACACTTACACCACAAAGACAGGACAAGATGAACAACGAAAAAACTTAACGTGATACTACTGTTATATTACTATCAATAGTTAATAAAATGGTCTGATATATATTACTTAATGGTGACCTGTGTCATTTAATGCTTCAAACTATATAATAAATAGACCCTTTTAAATCAAGTAAAGTTTAATGTATTGAGGTGGGGGGGTCCGCTAATCTCCCAAAGGGGCCCAAGTGCCTGAGAACAGTGTAATTTATTAGGGGCAAATATAATGGAGGAGTGTGGTGTCTGAGCCATACATAAAAATGTATTATGTGATACTTAGATCAATTAGTTTTTAGGGAGGAAAGAGGCAAACTCTAATTTCTCATTTAGTCCTATAGGAGACAAAGTTTAAAAATTGAAAATCCACCTTGTCTCCTTTTGAAGCAGGATGGTATCAATATTACCACCTTCTCTATGCTGTTTGACTAGCTCAATACCTATAAATTCCAAACCATCTAGTTTGGATTCATGGAACTGAGCAAAATGCCTAGCAACTGGGCTATCAATCTTTAGATTTTTAATGCCATCCCTATGCTCGTATATACGTGTTCTAAACTCCCTATAGGTTTTTCCTATATAGAAGCATGGGCATGAGCATGATAACAAGTAAATAACTCCAATAGTGGAGCAATTAATGAAAGATTTTATTCAAAAAGTTTTCCCAGTAGTTGTTTCAAAAGTTTTGGTTCTTTTAACAAAAGTGCATGCTACACAGTGGTTGCACGGACTGCATCCTACTATGTTTTGTGCTTGATCTGTCAGCCAGTCTTTTTTGTGTTTTCACAAATTCACTTTTTACCAAAAGGTCTTTAAGATTACCTGCCCTCCGTGCGGTGATTGAGGGATACTCTCCTACAGAGTCAGAGAGATCGTTATCCTGGGACAGCAGATGCCAGTTTCTACTCAGTATTGCTCTAAATTTTTGCCAATGTGAGTTATATTTTGTAATAAATCATATTTTGTTGTCCTCCTTCGGCCGATCCCTCTGACCATATAGGAGGTCTTGTCTGTCTTGAATCTTAGCCTTATATTTTGCTCTTTTTACTGCTCATTTCGAATAACCCCTTTCATAAAATCTCTCTACCATTTCTTTGGCTTGTTTATTAAAGGTGTAAAAGTCTGAGCAAGTTCTACGTAAACAGAGGAATTGACCATAAGGGATCCCTCTTTTTAAATTTTCAGGATGGTGACTGCTTCCTAACAATACACTGTTAGAGGCTGTTTTCTTTTTGTATACTTCAGTATGAATTTGATCATTATTCTTACTAATTAAAAGGTCCAAAAAACTGATACTATGATTATCACTAGTGCAGGTAAGGAAGATATTAAAACTATTTTGATCTAGAAACGTGCAGAAGGACGCGTCGGTGCGCAGCACAACAACCGTGGGATCCCCCCACTTTAACCCGCTACTTTTACCATTCCCTGTGTGGAGGAGAAGTGAGTCGAACTTCCATCACCTAAGTATTCATCAGTAAGGAGAGGTAGTATACATTGGTCATCACGACTCCAGGATTTGGTATGACCTTTTGTCCGTCTGTTAACGGATGTTGATAATGAACATTTTCCTTCTCTCCATTTCAACAGCACTCATGTGGATACCCCACACAGGGCTATAGCGGAAGTGTACATCTGCTTTCTTTAAGTGACTTTGCATGCTTTGTGTCATCTGGCTCATGCGTAACCATTTGGGTATAATATGATAAAGTTGCTGCTTATAGATTGACTTGCTACCTGCTTCTTGCTTTGCATGGTGCAACAGTCAGAGTACATGATATGAACTATGACTTATGAACTAACCATTGATATCTTTGTTCATGGTATCAGCCATCAAGTTTTCACATTGGGATATATGATTACAAGCTTGACGCCCACTGATTTACCTGCTATCTGCTACTTGCTTTGCTTTGCATGTTGCACGCTACATTTTGTCACTATATGATAGAATCCGTGACGTATAAACTGACCATTGATATCTTTGTTCATGCTACAAGCCATCAAGTACACACATTAAGATATTTGATTGCAAGCTCTTTTCCTGGTCTTTTTGGACATACCTTATACCGGTATAACCACTTTTCTTCTTAATTGTTGTATATATTCATTTACCAGGCTGCACCTCCTGATGTATAGATTGGCAAAAAGATTACAATATATTTAATATTTTGTATGGTTGAGCTTAATAATTTTCCCTTCTTTTTTGTATTGCAAATATATGATCACCAATTTCAAATTATCCTGTTGCACAGGTGCTTTACACGCACTTGAAACACCAAAACAAACATGAAAGAAAATGAACTAACAGTATTTTTTGTGCAAAAATGTAAATTAAAGCTGTTTATTTCAATTTGATAGCACATAACCTACCACTAAGTAATACATTTTTAACTCTTAAAAAATAGTTAATTGCTTTCAGCAGTTGAGCTGTGCGCACATATACATACTGTATGTTAATAAAATACTTTCTAATTTACTCCTATTATCAGTTTTTCTTCGTACTCTTGCTATCTTTATTTGAAAAAGAAGGCATCTAACCTTTTTTTTTTTTTTTTTTAGTTCAGTACTCTGGACAGCACTTTTTTATTGGTGGATGAATTTATCCACCAATCAGCAAGGACAACCCAAGTTGTTCACCAAAAATGGGCCGACATCTAAATTTACATTCTTGCATTTCAAATAAAGATACCAAGAGAATAAAGAAAAATTGATAATATGAGTAAGTTAGAAAGTTGCTTAAAATGTCATGCTGTATCTGAATCACGAAAGAAAAAATTTGGGTTCAGTGTCCCTTTAACACTGTGTCCTACAAGGCCATATTCTTGTCTTATTACACAAATAAAGCCATGTAGGGATTAACACAACATAGTTATTTTATATGACAGTTACAAAAAAAATATTCTTTGTCATATGAACTTCAAAATTATTAAGATCACTAAAAGAAATTTAAAAAATGTTATTAATACAAAAGTAAATTAAAAATGTACAGTTTAGAAGACATTAAAGAGACAAAATACTCAGATTTTTCCTGTCACTCAAAATTTTAATAGAATGCAATACGCATTTGTATTTATAAGCATATACATGTGCAATGAATATTGCCTTATACAATAAATACAAGTGTTCAATTATATGTGAACATTAGTTATGTAATTTGAATATAGATTATATAGGGGATGGTAGATAATGTATTGTGGGACACCAGCACTTCAATCAAGACTCCTTAGGTAAACCGCCATTATATAACTTATTTTACTTATTGAATTGTTTGATGCCAGAGAAGACAACACAGGGTCAGGGACAGGTAGCTCATTTTTAATTTTATGCAAGCTATGATACATGGAGGGGGGTTTCTTCTACCGATCTATACGATCTATAATCACTGACCACAACCTGCAGAACTGAATTGCTGGCACTCAGGACTTCACTCCGTGTTTGCAAGCACTGCCCCCCCTCACGAGTCCCCGCTCTTTGTATTTACATCTGGAACTCGTGAGGTGGAGCAGTGCAGTCCTGAGTGCCAGTTTGCAAGCACTGCTCCCCCTCACGAGTTCCCGCTCTTTGTATTTACATCTGGAACTTGTGAGGTGGAGCAGTGCTTGCAAACATGGAGTGAAGTCCTGAGTGCCAGCAATTAAATTCTGCAGGTTGTGGTCAGTAATCATAGATCGCATATATCGGTAGGAGAAACCACCCTCCATGTGAGTCATAGCCGCTTTCATAAGCAGATTGGAAGAAGATCAGTGCAGTGCTCTATCTTCTTCTCTATGATCTTCCAATCTGCTCCACAAAGCGGCCATGTTTCACACAGAGGGTGCCAAACTTAATAAAGTGTAAAAGCAGTAGCAGTATATCCCAGCAGTAGGCACCTAAAAGAACAACTATCATAGCAGGTGGTATTTTGGTAGAGCCTGAACGTCAAAAAATATATATATGTAAAACATACCCCAAGAAAGGTCCTCTGTGTTGTACAAAATAGGAGCAGAGTGCAATAAAAATTAAATGAAACTCCCTGATAGCAGCCGTTCACCAGTTATTCCAGGTGTCGTCTGGGTGCAATGTCAGAGGCCGTCTCTAACAATATACAAAAACATAAATTATGTTTTCTTTCATATAGGTGGCGAGAGTCCACAAGCTAGTTACTGAAGGGATATAATACCCAAGATGTGGAAGTCCACGAGTAACAATAAAGAGAAAATTAAAAAACTCAAATAATAGGCACTAAAATCAAACCGAGACAGCTGCCTGAAGATCCTTTCTACCAAAAGCTGCTTCCGAACAAGCAAAAAAATCAAAATGGTAAAATTTAGTAAAGGTATGCAAAGAAGACCAAGTGGCTGCTTTGCAGATTTGATCAACTGAAGCTTCATTCTTGAAAGCCCAAGATGTGGCAACTAATCTTCTATAATGAGCTGTAATTCTCTGAGGTGGAGACTGCCCCGCCTCCAAATAAGCTTTGTGAATCAGAAGTTTCAACCAAGATACCAAAAAAACGGCAGAGGCTTTCTGACCTTTTCTAGAACCAGAAAAAATGACAAATAGCATCAACATAATATTTTAAAGCTCTTATCACATCCAAAGAATGTAAAGATATTTCAAGAGTATTCCTAGGATTAGGACACAAGGAACAATAATTTCCCTATTAATGTTGTTAGAATTCACAACTTAAAATAAAATTTAAACAAAGTCCGCAAAACAACTTTATCTTGTTGAAAATCAGATAAGGAGACTCACAAGAGAGAGCAGACAATTCAGAAACTCTTCTAGCAGAAGAGATAGCCAAGAGAAATAACACTTTCCAAGAAAGTAGTTTAATATCTAGAGAATGCATAGGCTCAAAAGGAGGAGCCTGTAAAGTCTTTAATACCAAATTTAGACTCCAAGGAGGATAAATAGATTTAATAAAAGGTTTGATATGAGTCAAAGTCTGGACGAAACAGTGAATATCTGGAAGATTTGCAATCTTTTGTTAAATAAAACAGAAAGAGCAGAGATTTGTCCTTTCAAAGTATTGGCAGACAAACCATTATCCAAGCCATTCTGAAGTACCCTAAATGAATGCCATGAATAATCATGAGTGGAACACAATGAAATATAGGTTTTCCAAATCTTGTGATATATTTTCCTTGAAACCAGTTTTCAAGCCTTTATCATTTAGAAAGTTGTCGCCGCCAGATGTGAACCTGCAACCTTCTGCTTGCAAGCACATTGCACTGGCAGCTAGACTACACTGTATCACTCATGTTTCACCACCTCCTAAGGAGGCAAACGGCTAGATTTAGAGTTCGGCGGTAGCCGTGAAAACCAGCGTTAGAGGCTCCTAATGCTGGTTTTAGGCTACCGCCGGTATTTGGAGTCAGTGATTAAAGGGTCTAACGCTCACTTTTCAGCCGCGACTTTTCCATACCGCAGATCCCCTTACGTCAATTGCGTATCCTATCTTTTCAATGGGATCTTTCTAACGCTGGTATTTAGAGTCGTTTCTGAAGTGAGCGTTAGAGCTCTAACGACAAAACTCCAGCCGCAGGAAAATAGCAGGAGTTAAGAGCTTTCTGGGCTAACGCCGGTTTCTAAAGCTCTTAACTACTGTACTCTAAAGTACACTAACACCCATAAACTACCTATGTACCCCTAAACCGAGGTCCCCCCACATCGCCGCCACTCTATTAAAATTTTTTAACCCCTAATCTGCCGACCGCCAACTACGTTATACTTATGTACCCCTAATCTGCTGCCCCTAACCCCGCCGACCCCTGTATTATATTTATTAACCCCTAACTTGCCCCCCACAACGTCGCCGCCAGCTACTTACAATAATTAACCCCTAATCTGCCGACCGCAAAGCGCCGCCACCTACGTTATCCTTATGTACCCCTAATCTGCTGCCCCTAACACCGCTGACCCCTATATTATATTTATTAACCCCTAATCTGCCCCCCTCAACGTCGCCGACACCTGCCTACACTTATTAACCCCTAATCTGCGGACCGGACCTGAGCGCTACTGTAATAAATGTATTAACCCCTAACCCGCCTCACTAACCCTATCATAAATAGTATTAACCCCTAATCTGCCCTCCCTAACATCGCCGACACCTAACTTCAATTATTAACCCCTAATCTGACGACCGGAGCTCATCGCTACTATAATAAATGGATTAACCCCTAAAGCTAAGTCTAACCCTAACACTAACACCCCCCTAACTTAAATATAATTTAAATCTAACGAAATTAATTAACTCTTATTAAATAAATTATTCCTATTTAAAGCTAAATACTTACCTGTAAAATAAATCCTAATATAGCTACAATATAAATTATAATTATATTGTAGCTATTTTAGGATTAATATTTATTTTACAGGTAACTTTGTAATTATTTTAACCAGGTACAATAGCTATTAAATAGTTAAGAACTATTTAATAGTTACCTAGTTAAAATAATAACAAATTTACCTGTAAAATAAATCCTAACCTAAGTTATAATTAAACCTAACACTACCCTATCAATAAATTAATTAAATAAACTACCTACAATTAACCTAACACTACACTATCAATAAATAAATTAAATACAATTGCTACAAATAACTACAATTACATAAACTAACTAAAGTACAAAAAATAAAAAAGAACTAAGTTACAAAAAATAAAATATTTACCAACATTAGAAAAATATTACAACAATTTTAAACTAATTACACCTACTCTAAGCCCCCTAATAAAATAACAAAGACCCCCAAAATAAAAAATTCCCTACCCTATTCTAAATTAATAAATGTAAAAGCTCTTTTACCTTACCAGCCCTGAACAGGGCCCTTTGCGGGGCATGCCCCAAGAAGTTCAGCTCTTTTGCCTGTAAAAAAAACATACAATACCCCCCCCAACATTACAACCCACCACCCACATACCCCTAATCTAACCCAAACCCCCCTTAAATAAACCTAACACTAAGCCCCTGAAGATCTTCCTACCTTGTCTTCACCATACCAGGTTCACCGATCCGTCCTGGCATCCGGTGCTGAAGAGGTCCAGAAGAGGCTCCAAAGTCTTCCTCCTATCCGGCAAGAAGAGGACATCCGGACCGGCAAACATCTTCTCCAAGCGGCATCTTCGATCTTCTTCCATCCGGTGCGGAGCGGGTCCATCTTGAAGCAGCCGACGCGGATCCATCCTCTTCTTCCGTTGTCTCCCGACGAATGACGGTTCCTTTAAGGGACGTCATCCAAGATGGCGTCCCTCGAATTCCGATTGGCTGATAGGATTCTATCAGCCAATCGGAATTAAGGTAGGAATATTCTGATTGGCTGATGGAATCAGCCAATCAGAATCAAGTTCAATCCTATTGGCTGATCCAATCAGCCAATCAGATTGAGCTCGCATTCTATTGGCTGTTCCGATCAGCCAATAGAATGCGAGCTCAATCTGATTGGCTGATTGGGCTTGGATCAGGACATCGGAGGAGCTCTTCTGGACCGATCGGTGAACCTGGTATGGTGAAGACAAGGTAGGAAGATCTTCAGGGGCTTAGTGTTAGGTTTATTTAAGGGGGGTTTGGGTTAGATTAGGGGTATGTGGGTGGTGGGTTGTAATGTTGGGGGGGGGTATTGTATGTTTTTTTTACAGGCAAAAGAGCTGATTTTCTTGGGGCATGCCCCGCAAAGGGCCCTGTTCAGGGCTGGTAAGGTAAAAGAGCTTTTAAATGTATTAATTTAGAATAGGGTAGGGCATTTTTTTATTTTGGGGGTCTTTGTTATTTTATTAGGGGGCTTAGAGTAGGTGTAATTAGTTTAAAATTGTTGTAATATTTTTCTTATGTTTGTAAATATTTTTTTATTTTTTGTAACTTAGTTCTTTTTTATTTTTTGTACTTTAGTTAGTTTATTTCATTGTATTTATTTGTAGGAATTGTATTTAATTTATTTATTGATAGGGTAGTGTTAGGTTTAATTATAACTTAGGTTAGGATTTATTTTACAGGTAATTTTGTTATTATTTTAACTAGGTAACTATTAAATAGTTCTTAACTATTTAATAGCTATTGTACCTGGTTAAAATAATTACCAAGTTGCCTGTAAAATAAATATTAATCCTAAAATAGCTACAATGTAATTATAATTTATATTGTAGTTATATTAGGGGTTTTTTTTTACAGGTAAGTATTTAGCTTTAAATAGGAATAAGTTATTTAATAAGAGTTAATTTATTTCGTTAGATTTAAATTATATTTAAGTTAGGGGGGTGTTAGTGTTAGGGTTAGACTTAGCTTTAGGGGTTAATACATTTAGAATAGCGGTGAGCTCCGGTCGTCAGATTAGGGGTTAATAATTGAAGTTAGGTGTCGGCGATGTTAGGGAGGGCAGATTAGGGGTTAATACTATTTATGATAGGGTTAGTGAGGCGGATTAGGGGTTAATAAGTGTAGGCAGGTGTCGGCGACGTTGTGGGGGGCAGATTAGGGGTTAATAAATATAATATAGGGGTCGGCGGTGTTAGGGGCAGCAGATTAGGGGTACATAGGGATAACGTAGGTAGCGGCGGTTTACGGAGCGGAAGATTAGGGGTTAATAATATAATGCAGGGGGCGGCAGATTAGGGGTTAATAAGTGTAAGGTTAGGGGTGTTTAGACTCGGGGTACATGTTAGAGTGTTAGGTGCAGACGTAGGAAGTGTTTCCCCATAGAAAACAATGGGGCTGCGTTAGGAGATGAACGCTGCTTTTTTGCAGGTGTTAGGTTTTTTTTCAGCTCAAACAGCCCCATTGTTTCCTATGGGAGAATCGTGCACGAGCACGTTTTTGAGGCTGGCCGCGTCCGTAAGCAACTCTGGTATCGAGAGTTGCATTTGCGGTAAAAATGCTCTACGCTCCTTTTTTGGAGCCTAACGCAGCATTTTTTTGAACTCTCGATACCAGAGTTAATTTTATGGTGCGGCCAGAAAAAAGCCCGCGGAGCGTTAACAGCCCTTCTACCGCCAAACTCCAAATCTAGGCCAAAGTTTTTTAAACTGAGGTATGAGTGAGGTAGGAGGTGTATTTATAGGCATTTGAGGTTTGGGAAACTTTGCCCCCTCCTGGTAGGAATGTATATCCCATACCCCCTCAGTAACTAGCTCATGGATTTTCGTCACCTATATGAAAGAAATATATATATATTATACACAACAAACACAAATATATAGAGAAAATGGTTATTTATGTAACAATGTTCATATTTATTTTGAATTGCATTGAAATTTTCATTACTATTTGCACTGCACATCAGCATAAACATCATTATAATAATTACACTAGGAAACCACTATGTAAACTATTACGAAAGTATAGTTATCCTATAATGTGACCATGGCAAATGTCTCAACTTTTTATGGAGTTACAATTATTCCTTTGTTGCCTTCTCACAGAGCAGTACTTTTTAAAGGATATCATCCATCATTGTAATGTTTTCATAGAATCTCAGCATGATGGAAACAATATGGATTCAATAAACATGTAGCAAGACAGACTTCAGTGGCTATGCCAGAAACAATTTTGTACAATAGGAAGCTTAACTTTACTCCTGGATTTCATTTAGCTGTGGAATAAAATAAAAAGCAACATCAACAAGCAGCTACATTTATTTAGCTATCTTGAAAGATGCACACAGACTGCATTAGTCAAGCAGTAGCACCAACTGAGAGATTTTAGAAATAAATAGAATTCTTTACATAACACGCATATTATTAATATATTTTCAGTTTCACACGGACTGTATTTTTTTTATGTGAAAACATACAAACTCTAAAAACACTGCTGTCATGTCATAAAACATTTTCATTATGGAATTTTTGGTGTTTTGCTGACCATCTTGACATGAAAAAGCCCTTTTCACTGGAAATCAGACTTCATTTTTCATTGGCAGTTAAAGGGACAGTCAACACCAGAATTTTTGTTGTTTTAAAAGATAGATAATCCCTTAATTGCCCATTCCCCAGTTTTGCATAACCAACACAGTTATAATAATACACATTTTACCTCTCTGATTACCTTGTATCTAAGCCTATGCAGACTGCCCCCTTATTTCAGTTTTTTTGACAGACTTGCATTTTAGCCAATCAGTGCTCACTCCTCTGTAAATTCACGTGGCTGAGCTCAATGTTATCTATATGAAACACATGAACTAACACCCTATAGTGATGAAAAAACTGTCAAATGCAGAGGTGGCCTTCAAGGTCTAAGAAATTAGCATCTAAACCCTCTAGGTTTAGCTTTGAAGAGAACAAAGCAAAATTGGTGATAAAAGTAAACTGGAAAGTTGTTTAAAATGACATGCCCTATCTGAATCAGGAAAGTTTTTTGGACTTGACTGTCCCTTTAACTGTGCTTGCAAAATCTGTGTACAATATATTACCATACTAGCTTTTAAATATCTATCACAATGGATTTCCATACAACTATGTATTGTGAACCACTGGAAGCCTCTAACCCTTCAATATGCCAAGTATACTTGGCATAGATTTTCTGTTTTCAAAAGCCTACTCCTTGGAGCCTCACCATGAGAAAAAAAAACCACCAACATGTCCTTATCTTTAGATTAACTCAGCTGTAGAAGTCTTAAACAAATCCTATTTCTTGTTATTTACTTACTCAAAGGTTCAGGATATCTGTTGAAATAAATTCTCTTTGGGGGAAAACCATTACTTTGCATAAAAGTCTGTCGCAAAACAACATCATGATTAGATTTATTAGAAACAGAGTTTTTCAGGGCGATAACATTTCTAATATTTCCTAATATATTTAAAATGTCCATCATTTTAATGTACATCTTTTTTTTAATTTAAACAATATAAAATAATATGACAGGTTATGACATTTAAGTTTCAAATTGTAAAATAATTGCTTGTAAATGCTGCAGCACAAACATATTTTTGTAAATATTGCTTCATCCTAAAAGTGAGGTATATTCATATCTCCATAAAAATTATTCAAATTAGGCTAAGTCATTTTCAAAGATTATTTTACATGATTTGAAATTAATATTAGACATTTAAAAATCCATTATTTCAAACAATCTGAAAACCGTAAAGCAGTTGTTTCTGAAAGTGGGTGGTAGTGACCCCTGGGGGGGGATTACTGAGGGGTGAACTAAATAGCATAACAGGTGGAAGGGAGGCACTTGGATTACCATAGGGGCGCTAATGGAAAAGAGTGAAAGAGGAAACTAGTGGGCCCCTTCAAGTATAATTATTGTAATTTGTTGAGCTTTATTCTAGATGCACAAAGCAGAACAACTTTTTCTCTTTGTATTTGAAGTTTTACTGCTCTTTGCCTTCAAGGCTTTTTAGTCTATGACAGCTCAGGTTTATCAGCAACTTACACTTTCTCTCACTAAGATAAATTGCAGCCACTACTGTAGGCTTGCATTTGTTGTGCCAGCACTGTACATTAGCACATATTATTAATTATAACTGGACAGTTTAGAATCTTTGTGTAGTAGCAGGAAACACAAAGGCCTGTTGTGTTTGTCTAAAAAATGTTGTATACCATCAACCATTTTAGATTTTTAAGTCTTCTGTCTTCAGAAATAATCTGGTGGAGCACTACATAACACTTTATAGAAAGTGTATTCTACTTACCAAAGTTAATTTATTTGTGCAGTAGTACAGCTATGCTTCAAGCAAAGAAATTCCTGCTAAGTGACATGAAACTAGAGACTGAGGAACTGGTATCACTTCACCAAGACAATCCATCAGATTAACAGTTTTTGAAAAGTGAAGTAATTACTAAATTTAAGATTACAAGTATAGCACTATTGATAGCGCATGGTGCAATATCAATATTGCTGGACTGCACTAAAATTAGATTGATATTACAAGTCCATGGTACAGATTTACCAGAAAAGGTTTAGCGTGGCCGACATACCATTAGAACACCCTATACTTTCAATGGATATTGCCACTACGCTAAATTGCTCAAATAACAAGTTGAGAGTTATGCGTTGCTCATTTTTGAGCGCTTCCCAGTTAAATATATTGAAATATGCAATATAATTTTTAAACAAATTCTATGTTTTTATTTTTTTTAAACAAATGCTTTAAATACCTATGTTCGGTTGGGGCAGAGCCAACTGCCGAAGCAACAAGATGTGCCATCTCAGAGCTCCTAAAATCTGATTACCAAAATACTGCTTTGTGGCACCCTAAGGCTTTATATATTTCTATATTCAGCTCCTATTATATCCTAGGATATCGTCCATAAAGCTTGGGACTAAACTAACATATAATTGACAAAATATTGGCACTGAGGCCTATTAGTTAGCTGAGACCCCTACGAAGCTTCCACCATTATACTTAAAAATGCCCACGCACTGCCTTAACTGACGGAAACATACTTCTTATACTTGCACCTTCAGCATATCAATGGAGCAGCAATTTCTTTTGGAGATCCACGCTTTAATGCGCTCCATGGACTTTCACCAGCAAGCTCTTGTTGCTGAACTGAGAGCTGCGGTGGACCCATCACAAAATACAACACTAGCTAGAGAAGTGAAGGTGGAGGCAGACCGGTCGGAACCAGACCCGACACAATGCAGTTCCCAGCCAACAGTTTATACTTCTTATGGTCCTGAGACGGCTGATTCATCTGGAGATCCTCCTGTGGACGATGGGGCCAAGTCAAGTGAGGCGGCTGAACTGGGAGCTATGACTCTAACACCTAGCACACTCAAGACCCTGGGTGATATAGATGGCTATTGCCGACAATCAGTGGAGAACTTACACCTTTCCGTTTTCCAGGAAGGAGCTCGGGTAGCAGAAATGTCTTTGTGCCAGGAATGGAGTGTTTTATGTAACTCCCCTTTGCTGATGTTCCGCTTCACCAACGGGGTTTATCCGGAGGCCCTCCAAGGCTCCCAGAATGCAGCTAGAATTGGAGTAGGCTAGAAAGGTTCCTTACACATCTTCAAAAAAAACCTCCCTCTTGACATCCAGGGACTAAAGTTTATGTTCATGCCTGAAACCGTCTTAAAAAAACTCACAACACTTGGGTTTTAATATTGGATTCCATACAATGCTACACATATTTAATCTGGAAGTTGGTATATCTTTCATTTTTGTAACTTGATGAGCGCAACCCAGCAAAAAGGGTACTACGACTTTATGTTTATATGACTATATATTTGAGAAGTTACACTATGGGAGATACTTAACTATGAATCTGAAGTTAAACAGATAGTCCTAGTCATGTGTGCATATTTAATTCTGCCTAGTGGGACATAGTTAGCTAGACTGAATCTTTAACCATGAAATCAGTACCTGCTGTGCTCTTAATGTTACTTTATGTCTTCCTTATTACAGCACTTATTTAATAAGCCTCCTTACTTAGCTCCAAATGCTTAGCAATGATAATTGCCTAATTTATACCATATCCAAGCTTTTACAGCCATCTAACACTACCTCTGCATAAGGGTTTATAACTATAACTTTCTTGTTTTCAAGTTTGTGACTGTTTGATTTGTGTGTTTAAGTTTTGTATTTGCTCATTTCCTTATATATATCTACTTTAGTTCTATACTGTGTTTCCAAACTGGTATACTGAGAATTTCATAACAGAACATGCCTTTTTGTCATACCCATCTAATTTACATGAGCCATAATCATCCTGAACTATTAATGTTACTAGTTAGGGATGTACATATGACACACTTGTCAGTTTTCAATCCTTGGGCATTAGGGGCGAAAATACTGGTTGCTATTAAGGATTTAGGTGTACCTATGAAGTAAGGTTTGTTTGTCTTAAGCTCTTAATATCCCATGGGTAATCAACTCTAGTGGAGACAGGTATTATAGGTAATTACTGCACTAGCCCAAGTTTCATATTACATCCTGATACTTTTGCAGCCACTTCCTTGCGGTACATGACTTGGTTGACAGACCCCTTCATCATCCTACTATAAATCTTAGACTTCATGGGATTATATATGCCTCTTTAATGCTGAAGTCAATGACACTGACCTAATTTACATATTAATCTAAGAGCTTGAAGACTGTTCGCCTTATATTTTGAGTTTGGGAGAACCATGCCCTGCCTTGTGCCTCTAACAAGCTCTCCCATGTTATATTTATATTTATTTTGCATGGCTCTAAGCTAGGGCTGCTGGCCATCTTAGCATACCTCTCCTCATCTTGCAGCCCCCTCTGTTTCCATTAAGGGAGACAGTCAGGTTCATCTATAATTTTCTACAACCAGCTTTCATTGGGGAGCCAGTCCTGGGAGGACTGGTTTTACACACACAGGCATTTGGATGTCCCTGCCATCAGGTTGTTATGTCTTTCATCTGTACGATGACAGTCAAGTTATGTTTTTTGATTTTTTTTTCTTCCTGCTACATTACCATTGATATGACTACCTGTGCTCCTTAGGTATACATACCAAACAAAGCACTCTCCTTCACACCCTATTTTAGTTATTGCCCTGTTTACATTTATAGCCTACACGATTCTATATGTAAGCTGACCCTACAGCCATACTATGGTCGACTCCACCCTCCTCCTCTCGCCCTACTCTCCCCATCTTCCCCATAATTCGAGTGGCTCTTGCCCACTGTAACACCTTTCCTCCCCCACTTTCTGTGACCCACCTGTGGTCATTATAAAAGCCAATTCTCCATGTCCTGACAGTTTTAATAGGAAATTATAATTTGTCCACTCTACAGGAGTGGAGACCATGTTTCACTCACTAAATTATAAAATTAAGTTCTATTTCAGTTAGCCCAAACCTTTATTTGACACCTCACTAGGCATGACATGCGCTCCCATTTGTTATGGTTGGCCTTACACTATTGATATTGTTTTGATTATCTTTGAGAGTCCTAACATTAATGTATCAATGTGATGCTTAGACCCGCTACCCTTCTCCTGGCTAAATGGACAACTTATATGTAGCAAGACTGTATATTATATCTTCATGTCAATATTATTAATGGGCAAATGTTGTATTTTATTTCCCTATGAAACTTCAATAACAATTGTATTTAAATAAATACCTATGTTCTTCACTTAGAAAAAAAATGGTCTTTTCAGAACATACCATTAACGCACCCTATACTTTCAATGGAAATTGCAACCACGCTAAATTGGTTAAATTACAAGTAGAACGTTATATATTGCTCATTTTTTGAGCACTTCCCAGTTAAAAACATTGAAATATGCAATATAATTTTTAAACAAATTTTAAAAAATTCCAAAAGACTAAAATAAAGTAAATCCAATACAGCACTACTTATGTTAGGGTACTTAACATAAAGCTGAAATGTAAAGAAAGGAAGGCATCTCAAGCATTCAATCATACAATTATTAGTTTCAAGTAATACACTCACACATATGTGCAAATTCTACCAGAAACACCACTGCAACTAATTGCTTATATGTATCCCGTATATACAGTATATCCCAAGTCCAACAGATACACATTGAGCTCATGATAATAAGCAATCAAATTACATCAATGAAAATAAATGTTCTGTTATCGGTAAAGGAGACAACAGAAAGTTTCTCACAATCTTGAAATGCAATGCTCACATTTAGCTCGCAGTCAAGCATTCACTTAACATGTTGCAATATAATCCAAATTGGGCAGAATTTTAAAGCTCAATTTGTCAATCCTCCTAGGAGCTGTGTGTATTATCAGGAATTAGGCAAAAACCATGCCAAAGCTCATTGGACCTCATCGAGTCAATATTCCCAGAGATTCCTACTCCACAGCACTCACTGGACTGACAATTATGAAAAACAACCAGGTTGCAACCACGCACAGTCCTCCTAGAGCTTGATATATTAATGATCACCTCATCGGGCCGTGGCTGTGAATATAGACTATGTTGCAGGGACAAAAGATATTTACCATCTATTAGCAACTGTTTGTAAGAAGCGTTTCACCTGCCACCAAGCTCATCTCAAGGGGCGTGGCCATTAGCGCACACAATTTATAAGTGAAGCACATAGTTATTTGAAGTATTCATGACGCATCTTCGGCTTTAGTGCAGTTCTCCTAGCCCCTCTTTGGTTTAGTGATAGCGCCCCATAGAAGTCTATGGGGAAAGGGAGTTAGCCCAGTCGCATTACCCAAACTCCAGACTTTAGCATGCCTAAATCTTTTGCTTGAGACATAACTTTTTACTTTCAACTTGTAATAGCAGTGCCAACATAGGAGCGCTATTGATTTACCTTGAGCGGTGTTAGTGCCCAACATTGCTAACATTTTTCCACTTCATTTCGACTTTAAAAATCTGGTATCAGAATATCAACACAATACAGTTTTAATTAAACTAAAAAAAAATATTTTAAAATTTGAATATGTTCTTTAAATTATATTGTGCCATTAAGTTTATTAGGGGTTGACACTGCTGGTAAGAATATTATTTTTACAGGGTAAGGTAGAGGGCACTGATGGGGAGTTTATAGAACCAAGGGGGCAGTGACCTGAACAATTTTGGGAACCTCTGCCTTAAAGGATACATTATGTGTCCAAAACCTACATATTTATATTTTGTAACATTTAGAAATATCCCCCAAACTCTATATGTATGGGCTCAAATGGATATTCTCCCATCTGAAGCTAAATTAAATTGTTTTTTTTCTCTGTATACTCAGTTCCCTTTCCAATATTGAAAAATATACATTTTAATTAATTTAATATCTATCTTGTCAATTTAACTAATATATTAATTTCCTGTTTTGTTTTATTCAAACTATAATATTTAAATCAAATTATGTGTTATTTTGCTACGTATGGTACTCCGATGTCATAAAAATTACAGTTGTGATTAAACAAAACAACTTTCATCAATCAAGGTCATCAAAGACTTTTATAAACCAACAAGCAAAACCACAATTCATTTGTTAATAATAATGGATCCTTACTGGCTGGCAGTGTGGATGCTACTTAGGGTGTTTAGTAGTCATGTGCACAAGCAGAAAATTAAGTTCTTCCAAAAGTTTCAGTTCAGTATTGTTGATTGATTCAGGTCATAAGAATGTTTGGTCGCCAGCACATTCAGTTACATCCTATTAAAGCCTATGGGAAGCCCACAACTATTCCTTTGGCTTTTACCCACAAAGTTACATTTCTAGAAGATGTCAACAAATCAAAACCTTCATTGCTAACTGGGACAGGAGAACATTCAGGAATACGTTACAAAGAGAATTCAAACAATAAAATAAAAACACTGCTTTTCCGTATTATTTTTATTTAACTCTTCTTTTTTCAAATACCATATGCTAAAGTACGCACATTCCTTACTTTGTCACACACCTGTTTCATAACAAGTTTGTAGTTATTAGTTCTCCTTGAATACTTTTCTCAGAAAAGGGCAGTAACAAGAGAGGCACCAGAAGGAAGCAGATTAACCAAACTAGGTGATAGTACATGATGATAATAATAGTACATAAACCCCAAAAATACACCTCCAAGGAAGGAGGACACACATGTTATGTTTACTACAGTCTCTTGAACACAGCAGCCAGCAGCAGGCCACACAGTCCTCTTACCAACCCAATACCTCAGAGGGTCCCCGGTAGGAGGAAGTGGAGGTTTGCAAATAAAAGTCTTTACCATCTCTTAGGCACTTGTACTACTCCTTCTAGAGGTGGCTTCAGTAGGTGCTGCCGCGACTGGTAGGAGATGAAAAAAAATATATCTGCCTTCTGCTGCTGCACTTCTCCCTCACAAAGCATGTCCTTCTTTTCTTGGATCATATGCATCCATGCAAATCAGTTTGTCCCTCCAAATTGTCATGCTATCAGTTCTGAGTGACATTTTCCCCTTGATTCTGCAATTACACAAGGTGGCCAGCATCAGTTCAGGTTATTTCTCCAGATGATACCGCATGAGATATTTCAGCTACTCCTTCAGCCTCCTGACAAATGCTGCCACATCCATCACTGTACATTTGGCAATGAAGGAGCTAATGTGTCAAGCATTTTAAGCTCCCTCCCCCTCTCTTGTGTTTTCTGCCCCTTTTTTGGCGCCTAAACTTCCTAACAAAACATAGATGAATGAAACTAATAAATATGTAAACATTTTGCTACAGTCCAATTTTGGTCAGGAGACACTTTTAGTATTGATAGCTGTGTAAGTTTTCGTACTAAGGGGGCAGTGTACTTGATAGAGTGTCACCATTGTCACCTACAATATGTTGGCAAAACCTTACGAGAGGTAAGGACACATGAGTAGAAAAAGGGAAGATAAATAATCCCCCTTAGCAAAACACTTTATTGACAAACATGCATGTAATACAGAGTCCTTGAGATGGACAGTCATAGAAAAAGTGGCATTGACAACCAGGGGAGGGGATTTAGATAGACTTCTAAGCAAGAGAGAGAGATATACTGGATCTTCCTCTTAAAAAACAGAATACTGCATGGATTTCATTCCAGATTTGACTTAATTAATTTCTGGCAGTAACTTTCTGGCATAAATCCTCTACTGATTCTTTCTCTCATTTGTTATATGTTCCTGATTACCTCATTTTCTTTCCTTATAACTCATGCAATTTTTCTACACTGAGATGTAAAATAAGCACGTTCCGGCAGAATTATAAATAGACTTAGCTTAAACGAGTAGTCTATCATGATGAATATATGGAATGTATACACATATATAAAAGTAGGGGATCTTTTAGATAGAATCATTGTTGAATATAGTGATGTACTTTATTTAGTCATCCAAGTGGTTTTATATTGTATTAGAAGTTTAACTTATACTTATTACCATATATTTTTTAAATGATTCTTAATGTGATTCTTTATGTTCCCCCATTCCAGTCCACTAAGCAGTACGTTTCCATCTGTTAACAGATTAATAGATAAAATAGGAATGTGTTTGCATAGTTCTTTTGCAGCTAGGGATCCATATTTTTTGTATTGTTATAATGTAATGGTTAATGAATTGAGATCAGTTTTGCCACAGTAGTTTTTAATTATGCAATTAACTATGTGTATATATCTTGGCCATTAAGGCATCACAACCAGAGGTCTATTAGTACGACTCTGCTGAGCTGAAACACGTCAGACTTGGTTGTCTTGCCACTACTTTTAGCCTTTGGACCTTTGGTTAGCATGCTGCTGTTTTTAAACTCGGTTTAAATAAACTTATGTTTTACTGGAGCTACGTTTGGATTTTTCTTTATATATGGATATATACACATATTAACACATAAATATATATGTATATATGCATATACATATATATTTATAGTGAAAACACAGTCCCCCATAGACTGCTATGTAAAGACACTTTTCAATGCTGTTTTTGTCTAACACCCTATACCCGCTCTATTTTACCCCTAAAAACTGCTTTGTACAGTTTTATTTTTAAAAATGTACGGCTAGATTACGAGTCTTGCGTTAGACTTAAAAAGCAGTGTTGGCTGGTCCCAACGCTGCTTTTTAATGCCTGCTGGTGTTCTGAGTCTTGCAGGTACAGGTGTACCACTCACTTTTTTGGCCAGACTCGGAAATACTGCAAATCCACTTACGTCAATTGCGTATCCTATTTTTTCAATGGGACTTGCATATTATGAGTCTACCAAAAAGTGAGTGGTAGACCCTCTCCTGTCAAGCCTGATACCGCATTTTAAAGTCAGTAGTTAAGAGTTTTACACTACAACGCCGTAGCATAAAATTCTTAACTAAAGTGCTAAAGTGCTTAAGTGCTAAAAAGTACACAAACACCCATAAACTACCTATTAACCCCTAAACCGAGGCCCTCCCACATCGCAAACACTACAATACTTTTTTTAACTCCTAATCTGCTGAACCGGACATCGCCGCCACTATAATAAATATATTAACCCCTAAACAGCCGCACTCCATCGTCGCAAACATTAGTTCAATTTTATTAACCCCTAATCTGCCGTCCCTAACATCGCCGACACCTACCTACAATTATTAACCCCTAATCTGCCGCCCCCAACGTTGCCGCCACTATATTAAAGTTATTAACCCCTAAATCTAAGTCTAACCCTAACCCCTCCAACTTAAATATAATTTAAATAAATCTAAATAAAATAACTATCATTAACTAAATTATTCCTATTTAAACGAAATACATACCTATAAAATAAACCCTAAGCTAGCTACAATATAACTAATAGTTATGGTGGTGGGTTTTAATGTTGGGGAGGGGATTGTAATTTTTTTTCAGGTAAAACAGCTGATTACTTTGGGGCAATGCCCCGCAAAAGGACCTTTTAAGGGCTATTTGTAATTGAGTGTAGGGTAGGGCTTTTTTATTTTGAGGGGGCTTTTTTATTTTGTTAGGGGGATTAGTTTAGGTGTAATTAGTTTAAAAATCTTGTAATTTCTTTATTATTTTCTGTAATTTAGTGGGGGTTTTTTTTGTACTTTAGATAATTTTATTTAATTGTAATTAATTGTATTTAATTTAGGTAATTCATTTAATTGTAGTGTAGTGTTAGGTGTAATTGTAACTTAGGTTAGGTTTTATTTTATGGCAAATTTGTCTTTATTTTAGCTAGGTAGTTATTAAATAGTTAATAACTATTTACTAACTATTCTACCTAGTTAATATAAATACAAAGTTGCCTGTAAAATAAAAATAAACCCTAAGCTAGATACAATGTAACTATTAGTTATATTGTAGATAGCTTAGGGTTTATTTTATAGGTAAGTATTTAGTTTTAAATAGGAATTATTTAGTTAATTGTAGTAATTTCATTTAGATTTATTTAAATTATATTTAAGTTAGGGGGGTTAGGGTTAGAATTAGGTTTAGGGGTTAATAACTTTATTATAGTGGCGACGATGTTGGGGCGGCAGATTAGGGGTTTAATAAATGTAGGTAGGTGGCGGCGATGTTAGGGATGGCAGATTAGGGGTTAATAAAATTTAACTAGTGCTTGCGATCCGGGAGTGCAGCGGTTTATGGGTTAATATATTTATTATAGTGGCGGCGACGTTGGGGGTGGCAGATTAGGGGTTAATAAAATTTAACTAGTGTTTGCGATGCAGGAGTGCAGTGGTTTAGGGGTTAATATATTATAGTGGCGGTGACTTTGGGGGCGGCAGATTAGGGGTTAATAAATGTAGTTAGGTTGCGGCGACATTGGGGGCAGCAGAATAGGGAATAATAAATATAATGTAGGTGTCGGCGATGTTGGGGGCAGCAGATTAGGGGTTCATAAATATAATGTAGGTGACGGCGGTGTCCAGAGCGGCAGATTAGGGGTTAATAATATAATGTAGGTGTCGGCAATGTTGGGGGTGGAAGATTAGGGGTTAATAAGTGTAAGATTAGGGGTGTTTAGACTCGGGGTTCATGTTAGGTGTAGACATTACTTTTATTTCCCTATAGGAATCAATGGGGCTGCGTTAGGAGCTTTACGCTGCTTTTTTGCAGGTGTTAGGTTTTTTTTCCAGTCGGCTCTCCCCCATTGATTCCTATGGGGAAATCGTGCACGTTTTACCAGCTCACCGCTAACGTAAGCAGCACTGGTATTGAGGTGAGATGTGGAGCTAAATTTTGCTCTACGCTCACTTTTTTGCGGTTAAAGCCGGGTTTGTAAAAACCCGTAATACCAGTGCTGTCTGTAAGTGAGCGGTGAGCATAAACTGCTCGTTAGCACTGCACCCCTGTTAACGCAAAACTCGTAATCTACCCGTAAGTTTGGGGGCAATTAGGGCACATTTTTTCAATTAACCAGAGGTCTAATCTCTGGTTAACTTTAGGAGTGCTAATTGCTTGCTTGTGGTAGCATTATCGTGAATCCTTAAACAAGCGAATTTGCCTGTTTACGGGCACGTAATAAATTAGCGATCCACTTGTAATATAGCCATATAAGTTTAACCTCTCCACAACATACAACAGCAATATTTTAGCCTCCCTTGCAGAGACAGTTTACATTCCTTAATTTTGTATGTGTACCACATAATAGCACCACAGTCACTTCCACTATCTCATGATAAGACTACCCAACCAGTCCCCACTACGCCTCCCTGCCGTTTAGTGAGGTAACCCTTACTTACCCTTAAGTAAAACTAAAGTTATCACAAGCATCCTGCCAGCAAAAAGTTATACTTGCAGCTGTGCTACCACACAGTGGCCGGAGGATTATCAATTTAGCACCGTTATGTGTGGCACAGACAGGAATTACTAATCCTCAGGCCAAAACTTTTTGCTGGCAGGATGTCCTTTCCTCACATGCAGCAACGCGCAGTCCTCCCCTATGGCCATTTGTACTTACGGTGACAGAACGATCTTCACTCGCTCAGGAGGCATTCAGGAGCCAAAAAAATGTTGCGCACACAGCGTTGCTCACTCAGGAAGCAGTCAAGCTCAAAATCTTATGCGCATTAAAAAAACAACACTTCAGTTTCTGCTCCCGCACCTTCCTTTAAGAGCTCTGGTGCCACCTGGGGAGGCGTGTCCCACAGTTTGGGAACCGTTGTTCTAAATGTTACTTAAGCTATCCAATACACTTATTCATTGCATTATTTAACATAACTTGATTTAATGATACTGTGTGAACCAATATTTTTTAAAAAAATTGCCTTTTTTAGCTTAATTTTGGCTTCAATTTTAGCCAGGTTGATAGTAAAATAAGCCGGATGGTGTACCTTTTATAAAGTCCAGGGAAGAACACTGTATAATTAAGCTTATAATACTTATTTTAAATATATAAAACAATTAGTTTAATGTTTGGCTAACATTTTTGCCAAAGCTACTTAACATATTTTCATACAAAGTATAAATATGTTAACAGATGTTAAAGGAAGAAAAGGCATTTGGAAAAAGGAGGATATGGGGCTTCATTTAACATTAGATAGACGGACAAGGTTTCCTGTTATTGTATGATGGGGCTAGTCAGTCACCCCAAAAAGGGCCAGATTACGTTTGGAGCATTACGATTTTTGAGTTTGTTGGGTTGTGCTCGAATTCTGAGTTAACAGTAAACTGTTTTCGCTCTTGTGGTAACCAGACAAGTGCAAAAATCAGAAGTTAGACTATCGTGTGCGCATTCACATATTCCCTATGGAAGTCAATGGAGAATATGCAAACCCAATCGCTTATTCTCATTTGTGCTAATCAGACATGAAAATGTTAATATTTCATATTCCAAATTTCTGATGATATTTTGGTAACATATTTATATATATTCATTAAAATTAAGGGGGGAGATAAGGGGGGAGATAAAAAATATATATATATATATATATAGGGAGTGCAGAATTATTAGGCAAATGAGTATTTTGACCACATCATCCTCTTTATGCATGTTGTCTTACTCCAAGCTGTATAGGCTCGAAAGCCTCCTACCAATTAAGCATATTAGGTGATGTGCATCTCTGTAATGAGAAGGGGTGTGGTCTAATGACATCAACACCCTATATCAGGTGTGCATAATTATTAGGCAACTTCCTTCCCTTTGGCAAAATGGGTCAAAAGAAGGACTTGACAGGCTCAGAAAAGTAAAAAATAGTGAGATATCTTGCAGAGGAATGCAGCACTCTTAAAATTGCAAAGCTTCTGAAGAGTGATCATCGAACAATCAAGCGTTTCATTCAAAATAGTCAACAGGGTCGCAAGAAGCGTGTGGAAAAACCAAGGCGCAAAATAACAGCCCATGAACTGAGAAAAGTCAAGCATGCAGCTGCCAAGATGCCCCTTGCCACCAGTTTGGCCATATTTCAGAGCTGCAACATCACTGGAGTGCCCAAAAGCACAAGGTGTGCAATACTCAGAGACATGGCCAAGGTAAGAAAGGCTGAAAGACGACCACCACTGAACAAGACACGCAAGCTGAAACGTCAAGACTGGGCCAAGAAATATCTCAAGACTGATTTTTCTAAGGTTTTATGGACTGATGAAATGAGAGTGAGTCTTGATGGGCCAGATGGATGGGCCCGTGGCTGGATTGGTAAAGGGCAGAGAGCTCCAGTCCGACTCAGACGCCAGCAAGGTGGAGGTGGAGTACTGGTTTGGGCTGGTATCATCAAAGATGAGCTTGTGGGGCCTTTTCGGGTTGAGGATGGAGTCAAGCTCAACTCCCAGTCCTACTGCCAGTTTCTGGAAGACACCTTCTTCAAGCAGTGGTACAGGAAGAAGTCTGCATCCTTCAAGAAAAACATGATTTTTATGCAGGACAATGCTCCATCACACGCGTCCAAGTACTCCACAGCGTGGCTGGCAAGAAAGGGTATAAAAGAAGAAAATCTAATGACATGGCCTCCTTGTACCCCTGATCTGAACCCCATTGAGAACCTGTGGTCCATCATCAAATGTGAGATTTACAAGGAGGGAAAACAGTACACCTCTCTGAACAGTGTCTGGGAGGCTGTGGTTGCTGCTGCACGCAATGTTGATGGTGAACAGATCAAAACACTGACAGAATCCATGGATGGCAGGCTTTTGAGTGTGCTTGCAAAGAAAGGTGGCTATATTGGTCACTGATTTGTTTTTGTTTTGTTTTTGAATGTCAGAAATGTATATTTGTGAATGTTGAGATGTTATATTGGTTTCACTGGTAAAAATAAATAATTGAAATGGGTATATACTTGTTTTTTGTTAAGTTGCCTAATAATTATGCACAGTAATAGTCACCTGCACACACAGATATCCCCCTAAAATAGCTATAACTAAAAACAAACTAAAAACTACTTCCAAAACTATTCAGCTTTGATATTAATGAGTTTTTTGGGTTCATTGAGAATATGGTTGTTGTTCAATAATAAAATTAATATAAATAAAATTATATATATATATATATATTCATTAAAATTAAAGGGGGAGATAAAAAACTGAAATTAAAATCTTCCATGTCTCAAAATTAAATCAATGTAAATATTTGCATGGTAACATTGTATATTAGGTATTTCTGGGAAAAAGCAAGTGTGGATACTTGCCTAGATGTGCTCATTTCCTATGCAAATATTTACATTGATTTAATTTTGAGACATGGAGGATTTTAATTTGAGTTTTTAATCCCCCCCCCTTAATTTTAATGAATTTTGGTTTAACCTTGAAAATAGCTTTATGCAGCAACCAGAAATCTATCTCCTACTGATGAGTTCTAAAAAGAACGAAACAGGCTGTCTAGTTAGTGATTTCTGGTTTGCTGTAATAATCCTGTTAAAAGGATAGCTCTGTTAAAACAGTATTTTAAAGCAAAAAACTGAGAATTTGCATATCTAATTAGCATATCTTACCCAGGTATAGATATATACATATATATATATAGCAACATCTATTTACAAATACATAGAATATACTCTGCTATGTGCAGAACATTGGAATATGAAATATTTACAGTAAATACATATTTAAAGCTTTTATTAAATATAAATATTGCATAAATATGCTTTTACATGTTTTCATCTACTTAACGGCAAATGGCTCCAATGCACTTATATATACTGTATGTTTATATATATATATATATATATATATATATATATATATATATATATATATATATATGTAGGATTAAGTAAAATGTGTCTCCTTAGAGATCTGAGTTGACACAAGTGTTACTCTGAAGTGGGCGCTGGTCAGAAAGGTTATAGGAGATAATGGCTGCTATATAAGACAAATACTGGGAGGATTGTAAAGCCCTAGACAGTAAGAGTAAATATATATTCAAAAGGTGGATACAGCGCCTATATGTCCAGTATACTGTAGGGGTATGTGAGGAATAAATGTTATAATAAAAAGAAGAAAAATAAAAAGTACAATAATGTATGAAGTACAATATTAAAAGAAAGTAAATAAAAAATTAAAAAATATTATAATAAAAAATATAAAACAATAAATAATGAATGAAAGTCCAACTAAAGATGGCATATAAAATATATGAACTTAGAAATAGTGTTCATAGAAGTCCTTGAGATGATATAATTCGTAATAAGTCTCCAGATGTAGTAGTTATATAGATTATAGTTGGTATATACTACCCTTACCAGATATTACCTCAATCGAATGAGGTAAGTGTGCCGCACTGGGGGTATATATAGATGATTGGATTTCCTCCTTGTATTCTGCTGTGGTGCCTCTTGTGATGTTCGTTAACCTCTTGGAGTATGCAGGGATATGTTTCTGAAGGTGAGTTGATCCCTTGCACTTCCTATGGGTTAGTGGTTGGCCTCTTGGAGTGCTCTTTCTGTTCTGGTATTGACTTTCTCCAGCATAGAGATACCTTGTATCTAAGCTTCTGCTGACTGCCCCTTTATTTCAGTTCTTTTATCAGACTTGCATTTTAGCCAATCAGTGCTCATTCCTAGGTCACTTCACGTGCATGAGCTCAATGTTATCTATATGAAACATATGAACTAATGCCCTCTAGTGGTCAAAATGCATTCAAATTTTTATTTTTCTTCTTTTTATTATAACATTTATTCCTCACATACCCCTACAGTATACTGGACATATAGGCGCTGTATCCACCTTTTGAATATATATATATATATATATATATATATATACACACATACATATGTATATATATATATATATATATATATATATATATATATATATATATATATATATATATATATATATATGTATATATATATATATATATATATATATATATATATATATATATATGTATATATATATATATATATATATATATATATATATATATATATATATATATATATATATATATATATATATATACATACACACATACATATGTATTTATGTGTTTATATGTGTATATAAGACTGTTAATACATTTATATACATATAAATACATGAATACATATGTACACATATATAGATATATAGTATATACATAAATATACATATTTAGACATGTATATGTGTGTCTTTATTAAAGCCCTTTGCCTGCCTTTTTTTTTTCTAACACCTGAGTGTAACTGTACTTTGTAATGTATTTTTGATGTGTTTTGTCACACTTTTATGTTTCGCCTAACAGATAACCAGAGCTCTGAAGCCACGGTAATCATTCTAGCATAAATCGCAATTGCGCTCACGCAATCAAGTTTACTTTCAACTCGTAATACGAGCGGTTAGCCCAATGAGCTCAAACCCTTGCGATATACCCCTTATCGCTAGGCCACAAACATTTGCGCTCTACTTGTAATCTGGGCTAAACTATAATAAATGGAACCCATAATGTAATAAGACAAATTGGAATTTTTATATATAAGTTTATAAATAAATAACACAACATAATTGTCTGTATTGCATTTGAAATGTACTTTATAGTTACAAAAGAATATAAAAAAAAATATCCTCATGTATCATTCAACTATAAAAATAAGTGTATTAATTTGATTACAAAGAAATAAAATTATTATGTAAAATCATCCATGTATATTGCTTGTAATTTAAAATATAGCAATGTTAATTGTTTTTGCTATTCTTTTTGTCATTGCAAGTTCCCTAGGTATACAACTCCCACCTTAGAATTTATGCATTTTTAAATTAATTTCTCCCCCCACCCCTCAGATTTTAGGCCTTTTTTGGCCATAATATTTTTTAATCATGGAGTAACGTGATTAAAGTAAATGTTCACCAGGGCTTGCAAAACACTTGTATACACACATTCACAGACACACACACACATACACACACACACATATTGTCATAGACACATACACACAGAGATATACACCTACACGTGGTCATGCGTGCACATACACACAAACATATAACCATATCTATCTATTGGAAACAGGAAAATACTGGTGCTCTTAGGCTGAAAATAAATTAGATAACAAAATGTTTCTCATGTAGGAGGAGGTGCAGACCCTTTAAATAATATCTGTAGGGGGGGTGGAGCTAGCACCTGAGCAGTAAAGACGTGTTTGAGGAGAGCTCCCAATATTAAACTTACAAACGGCTCAAAATTACATTTTATTTATCCCAAATACCCAAATTTTATTGTCTAATAGCCTCATAAAGGTGATCCCTGGAGAAGAGTGTCCCCAGCGAGGCATTGGATTGCTATTCACTGTTCCCCACCGGACCGCAATAGAGAGAGAGGAAAAACTGTGAGTGGACGGCTAGATTTCTCTGGGGCAGCACCTGTCACTTGCCTGTAGTACACCAGAACCACTCCGGAGGGTCGGGGCTCCGCTCTGGAGGTGAGCAGGGGTCTGAAAGACGAAGCAGGGACCAGTGTCGGGCTTTGAGGGACACTTGAGGCGGTGAAATATCACGGCAAGGCCTTTGAGACCGGGGACGCCACACACTAAGATATCCCCCTAACTAAAGCAACCAAAGATATATGCAGACCTCCCTTCATCCGGCAACCCGCAGATACCTATAGAAGGCTGAGAGAGGTTGAGAGGGGCTCCTCACATCGGGAGCAGACAGTTCCGTTTGTGGCGCGAAAATCAGCCATTTTGCGGTCTTCCCCAGCACTCAGTGGATTTGACCAGCTGCAGCAGAAGCGGAGACCTCATCCTGTCATGTGGATTCTTGCTGGTGGGTAAGAGATTCTCCTTGGTCCTCCTCACCTCACACACCCCTAAAACAGCAGCTACAGCAGACCGCTAACACCCGCCTGAGCATTACACCACGTGGCATTAAGGCCTAAAGAGACTGTAAGCAGAAGTCCACGTGGGGGCTCAGACGGGCTAAATCACAGTAAGACCGGGGCGGTTCTGAGACACCCAAGTTACCGCATATACAGGGAGTGGACCCGGAAAACTACAGGGTTATATAATTGTGACAAAGCGATCCTGGGCATTAACTTTCCTCATACACCGGACACTTTCTCAGGATTGAGCACAACAGGACAATAAAAGTAAGTGCATAGGTGCACAGAAACACGCATAATACACAGTCTGCATAGGGGGGAAAAAAAATAAACTTTTTAAAAAATAACTCCCCAATTACAGAATTAGGCAGCTCCGTGGGGTAAACTCCCCTTACACATCAAAGATATAACTTCAGGGGCAATATTCACAACTGAGTCCCACAGCACAGCCTAATATTTCTTGAACTGCAGATACCCTCAGTGCCTTCTCCCCCTCCCTTTCCTGTCATCCTAAACAGGTGGCAGGTCATACCCCCTATACCCTTTCCCGTGATCGTCCTGTGAGGGCAACTACCCTGGGGAGAAGGACTCTCTCTGAAAGCAAGGCTCTCTGGAGGGGGAATCGGAGGAAAAGCCACACCAGTTTAAAAGCCTCTGCCTATCATTCATACTAACCCTATAAATTAAAGGAGCTACAAGGCTGTACTTCACGCATTTGTCTGTGCTTTAATCATTGACATGTAATCTATATGATAGCCTCACAAGAGAGGGTCCATCTAGCGCAGTAATGCATGGGAGAAGCTAAGCCCTTTGAATCTATGAGATATTAACATTCATTTGTCCTCCACAACACTGCTACTCTGCCACAAGTAAAGGTCCTGATAATCAAGATACTAAATACGACTCCCCTTAGGTGGGAATACACTATCCAATCCAACAGAATTGTATACGCCTCTTAATAACACAATGTCTTCGAGGAGAGGGACAAAAGGTGATAAACAGGACTCTAAATCTTCTACAGTATCTTCCTTCTTTAAATCCTCACAACCAGCCAAACTCAATAAGGACATGGAGGAAGAGGAGGATTCGGATCTTGACTCCATACAACCACCAGAAGATAATAACCTACTAACTAAGGCAGACCTACAGACCTTAGTTTAAAAAAAAGACATCGCCGACAATTTTGAGAAACTATGGGAGAAAATGGACTCCATTCACTCATCGGTCACTAGTAGTCTCTCAGAGATTAAATCCGACCTAACAGATATGGGAAATAGGATAGACACGCTTGAAGACCAGAAAGATGCTATGGCTGAAAATGTGGATGAAATATCTAATATGGTCTCAACACAGTAACAACAGCTGCTAGAATTCCAGGATAAACTAGATGACCTGGAAAACAGGAGCAGAAGAAACAATCTCAGGCTGAAAGGAGTCCCAGAAGAAATAATAGGGGGAGAACTTCCAGCCTACCTAACACAGCTTTTCACTCAAATCACAAACTCTCCCTCGGACTATACCTTCCACGTCGAAAGAGCTCATAGAGCATTGAAAGAGAAACCGAAAACAGGCCTTCCTCCCAGAGATGTCGTGATTAAAATGACCTTCTTTCCAGACAAAGAGAAGATTCTCCAAGCTGCTAGAAAACAACCCACTTTCAAATTCCAAGGTAATGTGATTCAATTCTATCAAGACTTGAGCCTTCAGATCTTGCAGAGGCGAAGTGCCCTACGTCCACTCACCTCCTTGCTGAGACAAAAGCAGATACCATACAGATGGGGCCTCCCCTTCGCATTACTTATAACTAAAGACACTAAAGTAATAACTATTAAAGAACCAGAGGATATCCCCGAAGTATGTGAGGTGCTAGGTCTGGAAACCCCCTCGCTTCCTGATAGAGAATCAACCCTGACATCTAAACCACCATCTATGCGGACAGAGGACCAATCTAAGTGGCACACATCAAAATATAAGAAACGGAGGACAAAGGAAATTAGAGAGAAAGAACTTTGACTATTATCTCAGCTCTCAACCTTAAAAGACAAGGAGTTTTGAAGCAAAAAAATTAAGAACAAGAGTCCGAAAGCAAGACTTCTGGGTATCTCCTGCAACAAGATACCTAGATGTCAGAAATAGTTGACAGAGTGATGCAGGCTATGTATCATTCAGGCTTGACATTTTCAAAGTTACAGGAAAAGTTCTATACAGTTGCATGATTCATGAGATGCGAGGGTTATGCTAATGTTATTGTTCTAGTTCTACTATTTAGCAACATCTTCCCTCTCTTTTCCTTAATTAATATGATAAAACTGATTTGTCTAGATGGGCCTCCCCAGCCCTTCCCTCTAATCAAGGGATAAACAGGGAACTTGCAACAGTTAACAAGTTCTTTATATAAAATGTTCAATCCCAAAGTTAGGGATGCAGTTTTGGTTATAACCCCCAATAATTGGATTTGTTTCCCCCCCCCTTGTTTTTTCTCCTTCTAGCGACACCTCCACGGCGCACTCCTGTGGACCCCGGGCTCCGAAACAAAGCATCACTGCTAGTCAGACTTCTCATCTGAAGGTAATCATTGACACACACGACACTCCCAGAGCACAGATATGGGACAGGGGAAATTATTATGCCTACTAATATACATGTAGTTTCACACAATGTCAGAGGGCTCAATACTGACACCAAAAGAAAGGTAGCTATGGCCCAATACACACGCATAAAGGCCAATATTTTGTTTCTTCAGGAAACACACTTCCTTAATACCAATATCCCAAAATACTGGTCAAAACATTTCTGCACCCACTTCCATGCCACTGCGGCCACAAAAAAAAGGGGAGTCTCAATCCTTATACACTCTTCTGTGAACTTTACCCACCAAAGCACCACGGCAGATCCGGAGGGCCGATACTTAATAGTCAGAGGGAGGATGCTAGATACTGAGGTTACATTATGTAACATTTACGCCCCCAACGAAAACCAACATGATTTCTTCAGACACATTTCCAATCTCTTAACCCAATGGTCCCAAACTAAAATTATACTAGCGGAGATTTTAATATATCTATGGCCCCACTGGTGGGAACTAAACATATTCCCTTATCCAACAAACAACATAGACATAATAGACTAGTCAAGTCGATACAGGATTCCCTAACTCCACACTCCTTGATGGACTCTTGGAACACGCTATACGGAGCGACAAATGAAACCACGTTTTACTCCACGGCTCATAAAACCTATACACGATTGGATTACATCTATGTCAGTCAAGCGCTACACCCGTTGCTGCAGAACTCGACCATCCACACTTGTGTGTGGTCAGACCACTCTATCCTGTTATTAGATTTAAGTGGGTTGAACAATAGCAATAGAAAAAGATTGTGGACTTTTGACCCGAATCTTATGAAAAATCCACAGAGATATGACAAAATTCAGCAGTTGCTGGTGGAGTTCTGGGGAATAAATATAGATACCACAAATAACCCTATAAACACATGGGCAGCACACAAGGCAGTGATCAGGGGACAACTGATACAAGAGAAAGCCAGATTAAATCGCCAAAATAGACATCTATTAGAACAGTTACAAGAGGAAATAGAAATTCTAGAAAGACAACATAAATTAACAGGGAAAAAGACAACATTGCAGACCCTTCAAACCAAGAAAACCATGCTAGCAAAAATCTTAAATTCCCAGGCTGCAAAAGCAATTCAAAAATTAAAGGCACACTATTTCATCTACGCCAACAAGCCTGATAAATTCATGGCACACAAGATTAGGGAAAGAGGCAAGGCTACATTCATTCCTATGATAGAAACAGAACAGGGAACACTGACTTCGGACCCACAAGATATAGTTGACACATTCGCCACCTTCTATAGCAAATTGTACGACGGGAAAAAAGTCTCACATAATATGGAGACAGATAAACACACCGAATCATTCCTTGCAAAAAGCCCATTAAAAGTTCTCACTAAAGAACAAAAGGATACTCTAAATGCCCCAATCACTGCCTTGGAAGTGGTGAAAGCAGTAAAAGACCTTAAACCTGGTAAAGCAGCAGGCCCCGACGGTTTCACGGGAGAATATTATAAATTGTTTTGCGGCACTTTAATACCACACCTAACCAAATTCTGTAACTATATATTAGAAGGGAATTCTATCCCCAACGAGCTGCTACTAGCCAAAATAGTGGTGATCCCCAAGCCAGAAAGAGATCATAAAAGATGTAAAAACTATCGCCCAATCTCATTAATAAATCAGGATCTGAAACTGTTTACTAAGATATTAGCAAATCATCTTAAGGAGATTCTCCCCAGCTTAGTCCACCCAGACCAAGTAGGATTCATTAAAGATAGGGAAGCCTCAGACAACCTACGTAGAATTACTAATATTATTTACCATCTAGAAAAACAGAGGACGCCTTCTCTGCTACTATCGCTGGACGCGGAGAAGGCGTTCGATAGAATTGACTGGAGGTTCATGACCAAGGTTTTACTGAGAATGGGCTTTGAGGGCACCTTTATGACAGCTATTCAAGCTATTTACTCGCAACCCCAAGCTCAGGTGACTGCGGGAGGATACAGATCCGCTATATTCCCCATACTTAACGGCACGAGGCAGGGGTGCCCCCTGTTGCCCCTGCTTTTTGCGCTCTGCATTGAACCTTTGGCAGCAAGAATTAGATCGCACCCAGACATAGAGGGAGTTAAAGTAGCACAATCAGAATATAAACTGACCCTATTCGCAGACGACATCCTACTGACCATTACAAAACCTCTCATCTCCCTACCCAACTTATACGCAGTATTGGCATCCTTTTCAACCATCTCAGGTTACAAAATGAATTCGGACAAATGTGAGGTTCTCCCTATTGCTATTCCTCACCAGACTAAGAAGTTACTGGAGCTAAACTTTGATTTTCGATGGGTTAAACACACACTTAAATACCTAGGGATTCATCTTTCACAACAAACACAACACTTATATAAATATAACTACCCACCTCTGTTTCAAAAAATCAGACGAGATATAGCAAAATGGCGTAAATATAACTTCTCCTGGATGGGAAGAATGGCTGCCGTCAAAATGACCATTTTACCTCGATTGCTCTACCTATTTAGAGCACCGCCAATAAAGATTATCAATGCAGATATCGAAAGACTACAGACAGATCTCTCAGCCTTCATAAGAGGTACTAAAATGGCGAGGATTTCTAGACACCTAGTACATAGACATAGATCATTGGGGGGGTCGGGGGACCTAATTTAATGGACTACTATAGAGCAGCAAGATTAGCACAAGATGCAATGTTATTAAAGAAGGAGGGAGAAGCTGTTTGGACTAACCTAGAGGCGGAATTAGAAGGGATGACGTACCCAGATTCCATTTTGTGGGCCACACAGCAGAATAAGGTTGACAAATGTCATTCAGATACACATACCAGAGACCTTACCATTAAATTATGGTCAACAACTAGGAAAAGAGAAGACATCTTCCCTAAAAACTCATTGCTGACCCCAATTAGATACCTATTGCAGGGAGATACACATAAATACCTAGAAAAATGGGAAAACAAAGGTCTCTATAGGGTAGCGGACATAATAGAGAAGAGAGCACTGATACCTTTCACTAACCTACAAGAGAAGATCGCCCCCCTCAAGCTACACTGGTTCATATATTTACAGCTGCAATCCTCTCTCCGAGGGTTCCTCAAAAATGCGCCTAGTAAGGTCTCCACACCTCTAGAAATTTTTAGTGTTTGCCCACATAGACCCAAACACTCAATATCCAAGCTATATGTAACTATCCAATCCCCCCCATCTGAACCCAAAACACAAGTAATGCTTGCATGTAAAAGGGAGCTGGATATAGTAAAACATAAACAGGAGTGGGAGATAATATTTAAATCGGGAGATAAGGGCTTACTAAGCGTTGATTTAAAAGAGAACACACTAAAAACAGCCTTCAGGTGGTACCTGACCCCAGTTAGGTCGGGACACTTCATGCCTCAAGGGAGTAATTTATGCTACAGGGGATGTGGACAGAAAGGTACATATAAACATATGTGGTGGGATTGCATAGCTGTGCAAGAAATATGGAGTAAACTATCTTCGTTTATAGGCCAGATGATAGATGAGGAGGTGACTATTACCATACAACAGGCACTACTACAGGAACCCATAGAAACTTATCATAGGCACCTGAATACCTTCATTAGAATTCTATGCACAGTCACAAGAATATGTATCGCGAAATACTGGAAGACAGGGGCACCGACATGGACAGAAATATATAATAAAATACAATACACCTACACCATGTACGAGGAAGCAGCAGGAATTCTTAATAATAGAGAAACAGTACAAAAGGTATGGCTATACTGGATAGGCAGACCAGAACAAATGTCTAAAGTCTGAAACTCACATGAGCTGATACGGGGTTGGCGGGGGTGCGCCGTGGGAAGAAGTGTCTCCAATCCCCAGGTACTGTACTATTCTTAAAAAGAGACACTGTTGTATATATGAAAGGAGGGAGAAATTGTTTGGTTTGTTTATAGTTGTTACTTTCCTAAGTGACCTTATTATGTTTGATATGAATGCTACTCATCCCACATTTATGAGACCTACCTCTCTGGTTATATAAGATAGGTCAAGATCAAGGGGCAAACTTGCTAAGGAATGATTGCCCAAGTTAGTAATATGTTAGATGGATGGGTATACAAGTGGGCATAAGGATTATTGAAGGGCCCCGAATACTTATATGTCAGAAGGGATGAGAATGTCATAGTAATGATGAAAGTACTTCTTTCTTTGTTTGTATTTTGCAAAAATCTTCAATAAAAAGTATTTTAAAATAAATAATATCTGTATACATATGGAGAAAGAGAGAGAGTGAAATCAATCCTTTCTAGGGTTTTACCCAGATAGAGACAGGGAATTCCGCACGCTTTTATAGTTTAAAACCAATTTCTGGTTATGTTTAATTTGTCATTAGTGCACACAAACTAAAAACCTATTATTACACATATATCATACTATCTAAAAAACACATAAATATGAATCACAAACTTAGTATCTTGTCAAAGTACAGATTGATTCATACAGTCAGTATGCAACTCTGATACAGTCCTTTTAGTAACTAAGGGTTAATATGTCCAAAAACAAGCCTCCAAGCATGCATGCCGAGATCAGCTTATTAAGCAAGAGTTGTTAGCAGTACATGCATAGAGCACAAGTAGTCAGCTTCTGACTCATGAAGCAAGAATTGGTGTAAAGCTTTACAATAGTTAGAAACAGCGGACAGTCCCTTGATACAGTTGCAACTGAAAATAGATACAGAGACTTACATGTGTGCAAAGATAAAACAGCTTGAGAGTACGGATAGCCTTAAAGGGCCACTGTAAGTAAATATTTTCTATGCCTGTTACTAACTAACTACCCCAAATACGCTTTATATCAATAGCATTTCATTAACATATCTCTACCGTATATCAGAAATCCTGTCTGCAAATTTAATTGTTTTCCAAACCCACTCCGTGGGTATCCTTTGCTCTGTACCAATCCGTTTACAATACCTAGGTTTCAAAATGGCGCTTTAAACACAAAGTTATTGGTTTAAGTATTTTGAACACTCAGTGCTGAAAATAGTGGGCAGGAAAACGTGACATCATTGGCGAATAAAAGATATAACTTTTAGAACGCTATGAAACTTCGTTTTGGAGAAAATATAGGTCAGTAGGTTTTAATTAATGTTTATTAACTTTAATATGTTAGTTGTTTAGCTTAAAAATTATAACAGAAAGTAATCCTTTAAGGCTGTGACACACTGCAAGCGATGTGGCGCGAAGAGAAGCAGCTGCTTCGCTCCGTGTCGCATCGCTTCTGAAGTTCAAATATTTCATCTCTGAGCGCTCAGCTACACATCCTGATGCAGCAGAGTGCTCAGAGATGAAAAGGCAGGACACACTGAGCGCACACAGCTGCATGTACACGCTGCGCGTCGCTCCGCTTGCAGTGTGTCACAGCCTTTATTCCACTGTTCGTGGATATTTCATCAGGAAGCGTGTATAGGATCAAAGTACAGGTTTTACCTTAGCATCCCTTTCTGTCTAGGTAGTTGGAATCACAGCCCTTCTGACCTTCATCTAGGGTATGCTCTCCAAAACGATCCGTCACGGCATACGCCATGTCTTCCAAGTTTGACACCACCAAGGAATAAGAACTTTCTGTTTCTCTGTTTGCTGTATTGGCTTTAAAGGTACTTGTGTCACAGCATTCATGACACAGCACAGGCCACACTCCAGGCTTGCTTCGGGTCAGCTACTTAGCACACACCGCTCCTCAGACAAGATCTTGTGTGTAGTTAAAAAATTGACTACACGCATGTTACCCATGATGCTTTGCGTGAAAGTTTGGGCTCCGTCAGGGCTACTGATTGCTCTGAAACATCCTCATTTATTTCACAGACTCCACCTCTATTTTGTTACTCCTTTTCTTCTTAAAAGGGAAGAGTCCACCTGCATTCATTACTTTTGGAAAATACAGAACCTGGCCACCAGGAGGAGGCAATGACACCCCAGCCAAAGGCTTAAATACCTCCCCCACTTCCCTCATCCCCCAGTCATTCTTTGCCTTTCGTCACAGGAGGTTGGCAGAGAAGTGTCAGAAGTTTGAGTTAGTCTCTTATGAAGGGTAGTACTCTTCGCAATGGGACTGGAGTTTTAAGTAATCCTTTCAGCCTCTCAATTAGAGCATGGATGAAAGTTAGAGTCTGGAGATGCAGGGAGAGTTTTCCTGTGAACCCATCCCGACTCATATTAACAGCTCCTTGTTAATCAGCGTTGCCGAGTTTTGCTGCCTACCTTTCTTCACTCAAGTCCATGTCAGAAGCGAGGCTACTATCTGTCTCGCTTGAAGGGCCGTGTTCCTGTTCCATGGTTTAGATTCTGGTAAGATCGTTTCATTTTATTTCAATATGTGAATGAGATGTTAATGAAACAATGTAAGGTCCCAGTGGGACTCCTTTTAAGACATTTTTTGGCAATGTTGGAGGATCCCAGCCCTAGCGGGCTGAGGGATCCGAGGCCTTAGAAGCTGGATGGCGAAATGGATTTGACATTTGGGGATGAAGTCAATCTCCTTAATGTTGCCATTTTTTCTTTATCTTAATATTTTTCGTTCCAGTTCTGAGCTTGGGTGAATGGGGCTTTTAATTGGCTGGTCCCATTGTCATCCTCATTCACCTTGGGCGTTCACCTGATGGGTGCTGCCTTCATTTTATTTTTTGATCCTGATGGATGTGTTTAATTAGTTTTTTCTTAAGCTCATGCCTGTTAGATTTTCGTTTTTATCAATGTTCTTATCTGGAACCGATACTTGCGATTTAGGTCACGTTGGAACTTCCTTGGAAGTTGCGCACTTGTTGAATAATAGAATTATGTTTTTCTATTTCATTTATCGATCCTTTTGGAAGAATTTTCTTGGACCTTGAGCAGTTATAGAGTGTCCTTATATCAGGCAGGTACTGGTCGGATGCTTTTTCGACTGTTATCAGGTTTCATGTCACCCTCGTGGTGCTGATTAATCCTGTTGGATTTTGAATGTCACTTGGCCTATTCTATGGACTCCGGGCTTGGATCCTACTGAAGTATGAGGCCTGTTGCTTCAATACAACCCCTCCAAGCGGAGGGTTATGAGTACCAATCTAGGTTGGTTGTTTGGGCTTCACGCCTGGAATACGGTTCTGTTTTTGCAGACGCCATCATGGTTCTCAGGTCCCCGGGGACTCAGAACCATTATTCCATTCTTTGGAGTTGGGAGATGTGTGTGACCTATGTGGTCTGGTGTGCAGAGTGATTAAGGGTTTGCATTTTCACTTGAGGTTTTTCCGGATGCTGACTCTTTAGCCTATTAAGCATTTTATTGCAGTGGTGGAGTTTCCTTCCTTCCCACCTTGGGTTGATCATATGGTCTGGATGTGCGGGCATGTTCTTTCTCTGCTCAGAGTTGTGTACTCTAAGAGTTGGTGTGCAGGGGTTCCCTGCCTTCTGTAGGAAGCTGGGAAGCTCCAGCTTTTGCCTGCTTAAAGAAGATTTTTGGAAGATAGATTCTTCAAGGATCTCTGGCTGTTGTCTCTTCCATTACCCTTGGTCTGACCATGGTCTCGACGTTCGGGTGTCTTTCCATCCTCGTTGCAACTCTAGCATTGGTGCTTGTCAGTGAAGAGGCGAGGTCGGTTATGGAGGGCTGCCTTTCTGGGGTCAGATAGTTGACTATTTATCCTTGATGCTCCTTTTGGGGCTTCGTGGGCGGTGTCTTAAGTACGATTCTCTGGGATGGCGAGCATGGTACAGGGTTCTCATTCACCTTTGGGTGTTGTTTGCTACCTTGCCTGTGTGTGTGTGTATCACATATTACACTACAATTAAATCAATTAGATTTATTAAATACAATTAACTAAATTACAAAAAAAACACTAAATTACACAAAGTAAAAAACAATTATCAAATATTTAAACTAATTACACCTAATCTAATTGCCCTATCAAAATAAAAAGCCCCCCAAAATAAAAAAAAACCCTAGCCTACAATAAACTACCAATGGCCCTTACAACCAAACCCCCCAAATAAAATCCTAACTAAAAAAACCTAAGATCCCCATTGCCCTGAAAATGGCTTTTAAATGGGCATTTAGCTATTTTTCCTTGCCCAAAACCCTACGCTAAAAATAAAACCCACCCAATAAACCCTTTAAAAAACCTAACACTAACCCCTGAAGATCCACTTACAGTTTTTGAAGACCCGACATCCATCCTCAACGAAGCGGCAGAAGTCTTCATCCAAGCGGCAAGAAGTCCTCAACAAAGCCAGGAGAAGTCTTCATCCAAGCGGCAAGTAGTGGTCCTCCAGACGGCAGAAGTCTTCATCCAGACGGCATCTTCTATCTTCATCCATCCGGCGAGGAGCGGCTCCATCTTCAAGACATTCGGCATGGAGCATCCTCTTCTGACGAGGGCGACTGAAGAATGAAGGTTCCTTTAAGTGACATCATCCAAGATGGCGTCCCTTGAATTCCGATTGGCTGATAGAATTCTATCAGCCAATCGGAATTAAAGGTGAAAAAATCCTATTGGCTGATGCAATCAGCCAATAGGATTGAGCTTCAATCCTATTGGCTGATCCAATCAGCCAATAGGATTGAGCTCGCATTCTATAGGCTATTCCAATTCAAGGGATTGCCTTCTTGAATGACGTCACTTAAAGGAACCTTCATTCTTCAGTTGCCGTCATCAGAAGAGGATGCTCCGCGCCGGATGGATGAAGATAGAAGATGCCGTCTGGATGAAGACTTCTGCCGTCTGGAGGACCACTTCTTGCCGCTTGGATGAAGACTTCTCCCGGCTTCGTTGAGGAATTCTTGCTGCTTGGATGAAAACTTCTGCCGATTCGTTGAGGATGGATGTCGGGTCTTCAAAAACTGTAAGTGGATCTTCGGGGGTTAGTGTTTTTTTAAGGGTTTATTGGGTGGGTTTTATTTTTAGCTTAGGCTTTTGGGCAAGGAAAAAGAGCTGAATGCCCTTTTAAGGGCAATGCCCATTCAAATGCCCTTTTTAGGGCAATGGGGAGCTTAGTTTTTTTAGTTAGGATTTTATTTGGGGGGTTTGGTTGTGTGGGTGGTGGGTTTTACGGTTGGGGGTTGTTTGTATTTTTTTTTTACAGGTAAAAGAGCTGATTTCTTTGGGGCAATGCCCCGCAAAAGGCCCTTTTAAGGGCCGTTGGTAGTTTATTGTATGGAAGTCCCATTGAAAAAAGACTTTACGAAAATTGCGTAAGTTAATTTGCGGTACGGACAAAAAAGTGTGCGGGACAGCTGTACCTACAAGACTCGTAATAACAGCGGTAGTGAAAAAGCAGCGTTATGAGCCTTAACGCTGCTTTTTTTTTAATCTAGCCGTATGTTTCTTAAAGAATTTGTGTTTAAATAACATTGCTCCAAATACCAGTTTGGTTCAGCAATATTAACAATGGGAATCTAGATATTATAAAAAATAATCTAGTATACTTATCATAATCTGGAAAGGTATGAAAATAATGATATACAGGTTTCAGGTTTTAAGAAATATAAGAAAATTGTTTATTATGCTGATTAAATTATCTGCGCAATTATCATATATATATATATATATATATATATATATATATATATATATATATATATATATATATTTTTTTTTTTTTTTTAAATCTTCTGACCGCACTTTTAAGGTTGGAATAATATAGCTTGGTGTATTTTCTACTAAAAAACGTAAGTCCATCTATGTTTTTTATGAACTTATAGTTCTTGTTAAATACCCAAGCAATAATTGTGCAATGGGAAAAAAGAAGACTAAACCCCATTGTTCTTTAAATATATCTATAACACTGTACAGGGGGCGCAATTTAATGTAGCTTAAATACAAAATATACACAAAGTTGCAGTAATCCACCTTTAAAAAGGAGTAACAAAATAGTTGTGGAGTCTGTGAAATAAAAGAGGATGTTTTAGAGCAATCAGTAGCCCTGACGAAGCCCAAACTTTCACACAAAGCATTATGGGTGAAACGCGCATAGGCAATTTTTGAACTACACACAAGATCTTGTCTGAGGAGCGGTGTGTGCTAAGCAGCTGAGCCGCAGCAAGCCTGGAGTGCGGCCTGTGCCATGGCATCAATGCTGTGAGACAAGTATCTTTAAAGCCAATACAGCAAACAGAGATACTGGATCCGGGACGGAGAAAGTTCTTATTTCTGATTGGTGTCAAACTCAGAAGATGCGGTGGATGCCGTGACGGATCATTTTGGAGAGCATACTCTAGATGAAGGTCAGAAGGGCCGTGGTTCCAACTACCTAAACTGAAAGGGATGCCAAGGTAAAACCTGTATTTTGATCCTATACATGCTTCCTGATGAAATATCCAGAAACAGAGGAATAAGGCTATCCGTACTCTCATGCTGTTTTCTCTTTGCACACATGTAAGTCTCTGTATCTATTTTCAGTTGCAACTGTATCAAGGGACTGTCCGCTGTTTCTAACTATTGTAAAGCTTTACACCAATTCTTGCTTCACGAGTCAGAAGCTGACTACTTGTGCTCTATGCATGGACTGCTAACAACTCTTGCTTAATAAGCTGATCTCTGCATGCACATTTAGAGCCTTGTTTTTTGACATATTAACTCTTAGTTACTAAAAGCACTGTGTATCAGAGTTGCATACTGACTGCATGGGGCCTATTTATGTAAGTGCAAGCGGACATAATACGATGTAGCATATCACGTCCGCTGCACATCGATAAATGCCGACAGTATGGTGCAAGGCCGCTAGCAGGAGGTGTCATTCAACCCAATTGTATTTGATAGAGTTGATTTCTGCCTCAGAGGCAGCGGACCAGTTATGGAGCAGCAGTCTTTAAACCGCTGCTTCATAACTTCTGTTTCCGGTGAGCCTGAAAGCTCGCGCGGAAACAGGGGCAATAAGCTCCATACGGAGATTGATAAATCGGCTCCTATGAATCAATCTGTACTATGACAAGATACTAACGGCTAGATCACGGGTTTTGTCGGTAAGGCAGTGCGGTGCTAGCGATCTTTTTTTCTTACCGCTCACTTAAGCCAACGCTGGTATTAAGAGTTTTCTGCAAGCCGGCGTTAGCCTCAGAAAAGTGAGCGTTGAGCAAAATGTAGCTCAACATCTCACCTCAACACCAGCGCTGCTTAAGTCAGCTGTAAGCTGGCAAAACGTGCTCATGCACGATTTCCCCATAGGAAACAATGGGGCTGAGCGGGCTGAAAAAAACCTAACACCTGCAAAAAAGCAGCGTTCAGCTCCTAACGTAGCCCCATTGTTTCCTATGGGGAAATAAAAGTTATGTCTGCACCAAACACCCTAACATGAACCCTGAGTCTAAACACCCCTAACCTTACACTTATTAACCCCTAATATTCCGCCCCCGCTATAGCTGACACCTACATTATATTATTAACCCCTAATCTGCCGCTCCGGACACCGCCGCCACCTACATTATACTTATGAACCCCTAATCTTCTGCCCCCAACATCGCCGACACCTACATTATAGTTATTAACCCCTAATCTGCCCCCCAACGTCGCCGCAACTATATTAAAATGTATTAACCCCTAATCTTCCGACCCCAACGTTGCTGCTACTATAATAAATTCATTAACCCCTAAACCTAAGTCTAACCCTAAATCTAACCCCCCCTTAACTTAAATATAATTTAAATTAAACGAAATAAATTTAACATAATTAAATAAATTAATCCTATTTAAAACTAAAAACTTACAGATAAAATAAACCCTAAGCTAACTACAATATAACTAATAATTACATTGTAGCTATCTTAGGGTTTATATTTATTTTACAGGCAACTTTGTATTTATTTTAACTAGGTACAATAGTTATTAAATAGTTATTAACTATTTAATAACTACCTAGCTAAAATAAGTACAAAATTACCTGTACAATAAATCCTAACCTAAGTTACAATTACACCTAACACTACACTATCATTAAACTAATTTCCTAAACTACCAACAATTAATTACAATTAAATGAAATAAACTAAAGTACGAAAAAAACAAAGACTAAATTACAGAAAATAAAAAAAGAATTACAAGAATTTTAAACTAATTACACCTAATCTAATCCCCCTAATAAAATAAAAAAGCCCCCCAAAATAATAAAATTCCCTACCCTTTACTAAATTACAAATAGCCCTTAAAAGGGCCTTTTGCGGGGCTTTGCCCCAAAGTAATCAGCCAATAAGATTGACCTCGCATTCTATTGGCTGATTGGAACAGCCAATAGAATGCGAGGTAAATCCTATTGTCTGATTGGATCAGCCAATCGGATTGAACTTCAATCCGATTGGCTGATAGCATCAGCCAATAGGATTTTTCCTACCTTAATTCCGATTGGCTGATAGGATTCTATCAGCCAATCGGAATTCTAGGGACGCCATCTTGGATGAGGTAATTTAAAGGAACCTTCATTCTTCGTTAGGACTTCGTTTGAAGAGGATGCTCCGCGTCGGCTGGATTGAAGATGGATCCGCTCCGCTACGGAAGGATGAAGATAGAAGATGCCGCCTGTATGAACACTTCTGCCGTCTGGAGGACCTCTTCTGCCCCGATCGGATGAAGACTTCTGCCGTATGGAGGACCACTTGTGCCCGGCTGGGTGAAGACAGCTCAAGGTAAGGTGATCTTCAGGGTTTTTTTTGTTAGGTTTTTTTAAGGGGGGATTGGGTGGGTTTTAGAGTAGGGGTGTGTGGGTGGTGGGTTGTAATGTTGGGGGGGTATTGTATATTTTTTTTACAGGTGAAAGAGCTGATTACTTTATGGCAATGCCCCACAAAAGGCCCTTTTAAGGGCTATTTGTAATTTAGTATAGAGTAAGGAATTTTATTATTTTGGGGGGCTTTTTTATTTTATTAGGGGGATTAGATTAGGTGTAATTAGTTTAAAATTCTTGTATTTTTTTATTTTCTGTGATTTAGTGTTTTGTTTTTTTCATAATTTAGTTTATTTCATTTAATTGTAATTAATTGTAGGTAGTTTAGGTAATTAGTTTAATGATAGTGTAGTGTTAGGTGTAATTGTAACTTAGGTTAGGATTTATTTTACAGGTAATTTTGTAATTATTTTAGCTAGGTAGTTATTAAATAGTTAATAACTATTTAATAACTATTCTACCTAGTTAAAATAAATACAAAGTTGCCTATAAAATAAATATAAACCCTAAGCTAGCTACAATGTAATTATTAGTTATATTGTAGCTAGCTTAGGGTTTATTTTATCGGTAAGTATTTAGTTTTAAATAGGATTAATTTATTTAATTATGTTAAATTTATTTCATTTAATTTAAATTATATGTAAGTTAGGGGGGTTAGACATAGGGTTAGATTTAGGTTTAGGGGTTAATACATTTAATATAGTAGAGGTGACGTTGGGGTCGGCAGATTAGGGGTTAATAAATGTAGGTAGGGGTCGGCGATGTTAGGGGCGGCAAATTAGGGGTTATAAAAATTTAAATTTATTAAAGTGGCGGCGATGTCCGGTTGGCAGATTAGGGGGTTAATAATTGTAGGTAGGTGGCGGCGACATTGGGGGCGGCAGATTATGGGTTAATAAATATAATATAGGTGTCGGCGATGTTAGGGGCAGCAGATTAGGGGTTCATAGGTATAATGTAGGTGGCGGCGATGTCCGGTCGGCAGATTAGGGTTTAAAAAAATTTAGTTTAGTGTTTGCGATGTGGGGGGGCCTCGGTTTAGGGGTTAATAGGTAGTTTATGAGTGTTAGTGTACTTTTTAGCACTTTAGTTAAGAGCTTTACGTTACGGCGTAAGCCCATAAAACTGTTAACTACTGACTTTCAAATGCGGTAGGAGTCTTGACAGGAGAGGGTGTACCGCTCACTTCTTCCAAGACTCGTAATACCAGCGTTAGGCAAATCCCTTTAAAAAGATAGGATACGCAATTGATGTAAGGGGATTTGCGGTAGCCTCGAGTTGCGGAACAAAAGTGAGCGGTACACCTGTACCTGCCAGACTCGTAATACCAGCGGGCTTTAAAAAGCAGCGTTGGGACCTCTCAACGCTGCTTTTTAAGGCTAACGCAAGACTCGTGATCTAGCCATATGTTTGTGATTCATATTTATGTGTTTTTTAGATAGTATGATATACTGTATGTGTAATATGTTTTTAGTTTGTGTGCACGGGGCCTATTTATGTAAGTGCAAGCGGACATGATACAATGTAGCGTATCATTTCCGCTGCACATCGATAAATGCAGACAGCATATGCTGTCGGCATTTATCATTGCGCCAGCAGTTCTTGTGAACTGCTGGTGCAATGTCACCCCCTAAATTGGCTCCTATGAATCAATCTGTACTTTGACAAGATACTAAGTTTGTGATTCATATTTATGTGTTTTTTAGATAGTATGATATATGATTAATAATAGGTTTTTAGTTTGTGTGTACTGACAAATTAAACACAACCAGAAATTGGTTTTAAACTATAAAAGTGTGCTGAATTCCCTGTCTGTATCTGGGTAAAACCCTAGAAAGGATTGATTTCACTCTCTCTCTCTATATCTATCTATCTATCTATCTCTATCTCTATCTCTATCTCTATCTCTATATATATATACGGTTAACAAAAAGGAGAACTGCACCCCTGAGATAGAACAAAAGCTAGAATAACTTCCATGCCTGTTCATTTATATTGCAACTCAGGGTGCTCGTTCTTTTAGCACACTATGCCCCTTCACAGAGAAAAAATATCCTGTAGCATATCAGTCTGATCCTGCCCAATGACAGTCCAGCGCCGAAATACCAGGCAATTCTTCTCTGAACAAGGGAAGCAACAACCCCAGACGATCGTTTCGGCCTTCTATGGGCCTCGTCAGTGAGGTGCAGTTGTATCTCTCTAAGGGCATGTGTGCACGGGGTCCACGTCTGGATTACCCATTACTCTTAGGGAGACCCAAGGGTAATTTACATATGCGGTTAACAGAAAGGAGAACTGCACCCCTGAGATAGAACAAAAGCTAGAATAACTTCCATGCCTGTTCATTTATATTGCAACTCAGGGTGCTCGTTCTTTTAGCACACTATGCCCCTTCACAGAGAAAAAATATCCTGTAGCATATCAGTCTGATCCTGCCCAATGACAGTCCAGCGCCGAAATACCAGGCAATTCTTCTCTGAACAAGGGAAGCAACAACCCCAGACGATCGTTTCTGCCTTCTATGGGCCTCGTCAGTGAGCTGCAGTTGTATCTCTCTAAGGGCATGTGTGCA